>NC_057799.1:171981256-172186601 GCF_018294505.1 Triticum aestivum | reverse complement strand
AAGTGTGCATGGCTTCATCATAGAGAGGTGATGTGTATGGCAGAGGCCACCAACGATGGGGTGCGAGAGAGAAAATGCCCGTAGAGAGGGAAGAGAAGGTGTGTGCGCGTGAGAGGAGTCGACATCGAGAGAACGTGTTTGTTCGAGAGACACCGAGGAAGACTACTATATATCGATGGTGCATGTAGGCGGGAATTAAACAAAGGGATGGTCTTATTGGTTTCGGGGATATAGGGAAAGAGTTAGAGGCGGGGGGGGGGGTAGCTAGAAGGAGATTCTTAAGTGTGAGTGTGTGTTTTACCCATCCAGGAGGAAGTTATGTGCACAAAAGAGGAGAACGATTCGATGTGGCATTAGGATTGAGGGTAATTAACTACGTATGGAGACATAGAGACCTTGAACGTGCATGTGTGAGAGGTATACATGTATACGGGGGATGTATGTGTGTGTGCGCGCGCATGATCGAGATAAAAGAAAGAAGACATAAGTCATAAGATCAACGACATGGGAGAGACGGATCGGTATGACAATATGCATGCATGTGAGAATGCAGGGAAGAAGGCCCGACAATTGAGCATGTGTTTTTGTCTTTAAGAGATAGTGGCGTGGGCTGGAGCATGCATCTATGGCGAGCAGAGGGAGTGAGGCGCAACGATTGTGCAAAAGAGACCAACCTATAAATGCATATGTATGGAGAGACATATATAGTGTGGGTGATAGGAAGCAAGACTCCGTGCGAGAAAGAAATGTTGACGGAGAAACTACAGATAGATACAGAGATGGAGATGCTATCTAGAGGGACATCCGCTAGTTTGGGTGTTGGAGATGACCGTCGGGTGGTTCAAAGGGTGAAGTTATATATGTGTGTGAGAGGGCACTTGACTGCATGTAGAGAGAAACATATGTAGTGTGCGTGATAGGAATCAAGAGTGAGGGCGAGAAAGAAGGTTGATGGAGAAACAGATAAATAGAAAGATAAAGATGCTAGCTAGTGTGCGTTAGAGATAGGAGTCGAGTGGATCAGAAGGCTGGGTTATGTGCGTGGGTGTGAGAGAGATAGAGAGAGGGTGCATGTGAGTCACATACAAACAGATATCAGAGAGAAATGAGATCCAGAGAGACGAAGTTTTGTGTCTGCGAGAGAAAAAGATATTTCACAACGAGAGTGATAGCTAGAGAGACATACGAGGGAACGCAAGACATCTCTAGGGAGAGAGAGGGTGTGTGTGAGCGACATACAAGAGAACAATGGAGAAATATGAGACCCTGGGAGACAGAGTTTGTGTTTGTGTGTGAGAAAGAGACATTGAAGAGGAAGAGTCGTAGGTTTTCATATCTAAGGAGCGAAAGACATCTCTGTATGAGGGGTGTGCGAGTGGCACACATGGGAATAGTAGAGAGAAATGAGACCCTGGGAGACAAAGTTTTGTGTTTGTGTGAGAGAAAGAGATTCCACATGGAGAATCATAGTTAGAGACACATAGCAGGGAGCGAGATATACTTAGAGAGAGATAGAGTGATGAAGGACGAGGGAGAGAGTACCGTCAGTGTGTTACGAAGATAAAAGATCATTGTCGACATACAAGTAGCACGAGAGATACCTGAGAGACGATGAACGCGTATAGGTCCAGAGAGATAGTCCTATATAAGCATGAGTGATAGCTATATGAGACGAATATCTGGATTAAAGGGGATTCAAATATTTAAACTGGAGATCACGACATCAATAATATCATAACGCAAATTGGTGTATCAAACATGCATATTCATTTGAATTTGGGCACACGTGTAATGTTATATAGTTTATCAATATTGGTGATCCATAGATTCTTCAATTACAAACAATGCATGGTTTATATGCAATTAATGTCTAAACGGGATTACACTATATGTTGCATGTGTGAAACACATTATACATGTTTGAGAAGTAAAAAAACCCGCATGAAACACACATTAATTGGAGACAGTTAGCGAGGAATGCATACATTGGATTTCAACATAAAGTGGTTTCAAATATTTGAAAATCCAAATTGATGGATACAACCTTATGAATCCGAGATCATGCCATTTGTAAACCATATTTATGTATAAATGGTGTTGTGCTTTTGAAAGTATATATAAAAAATGATGTATATAGAATGTAATTCCAATTGAAAATGGACCCCGCCCGAAAAAAATAGAATACAAACGGGATTCGAATTGAGTTGGCACGGTAAACGTGCACTCTGCAAAATTTGAACGAAGCGGGGAAAGTCGCAGTAACCGCACGAAACCAAAATCTGCGAGATGGAAATCACTACTGCCTATCCCTGCCACGCAAAGCCTATCTGCTGGATTTCTATAGGTTTCGATAGGGGTAGGTTTGTAATTTCACCCAAACGTGATGTAACCGCCTCTCACCCGGATTCATACACGGTGGGCGCCAAAACACAGTGTGTCCTCGGCCGAAATCGACTCCCTCCCCGATTCATATTCATACACGGTGGGCGCCAAAAACAAACTCTCGTCGACAAATATTCGGTGTATGAGAGATTACCGTCCTATCCCCAACCGACTAATGTTGCTGTGATGTAGTAGAAATTTGAAACGGGGGCTAAGTTTGTAAATTTCCTCGCATTTGAGACAAGCGTGCCCTGAATACATGGTTCCCCCCTTCCTCTCTACCTCCCTTTTCCCCATTCGTACTCCATGGGCGCCAAAACACCCTCTCCACCCCACCCTCCTCCGTCCACCGCCGTCCGCCACCCCATCCACCGCCGTCCTCCTCCACCATGCCGGAGCTGATACCCCGACGCCGCCGTCCATTACAAGAGATCGACCTCTCTCATCCACGGCTTCGGACCGGGATCCTTGCATCCCGTCCTCTCGCTTCATCCCCGCCGTCGTCCACCTTGCCGGCGCCGCTCCTACGACCGTCTCGTCCACCGCGCCCCGCCGCCACCGTCTACCCTCCTAGATCTGCTTCCACGCCACCGACAGCCATCGCTACCGCAGCACCGTCAAATTCTCAGCAGATGCGTACACGGCGCCGCACCAGAGGCGGTACTCTTTCGTATCTGCTCAACTTATTTATCGCAGCAAGAAAATAGATCGCCACTGCTTTACTCTGATTTCTTGTCTTGGTTGCGAAGTTGCCTTTGTCCGGTTTGCACCTTCAGATCCGCCATGGAACGCTCAACACTATACTCCCAATGCTTATGGCTTTCCCCTTTTATATTCCACACTAGTTAAATCACAGTAGACTAAATTTCAAAATTGGGTCAGTCGATTTTTCAGAGCTCGCTGGAGTTCGCCGGTGCGAACGAAGGGGCTCGGGTGGTTGTGGGGCCTCGCCGAACAAAGAAAACTCGACGCGGGTGGGGGTTGGGGCGGGGGTGGGGGGTGGGGGTGGCGGAGGAACACAGGCGGCGGGGGCCGGTGGTCCGGCCGGCAGCCCGTGCGGTGTTCTGTATGGGAAGAATCAGAGACGAGGAAAAAGATGGGTTAGGAGACGTAGGATCTTCATCCAACCGCCTAAAATGGTCGAGAGACAGCTGGGAGTTGCATTCTTAATGCGCTCTGGTTCATCATGTGTGGGCACTGCGCAACCAACATTTTATTATCCAAAATTTGCTTGCTCTTCTTTACCATGTTCCTCTTCCGTTCTTCTTTAATATGTACTCTCTCCGTTCCTAAATACAAGTCTTTGTATAGATTCCACCATGGACTACATATGGAGCAAAATGAGTGAATCTACACTCTAAAATGTATCTAGATACATCTGTATGTGATCCATAGTGGAAATCTCTACCAAGACTTATATTTTGGAACAGAGGGAGTATTATAGTGGTACAGTATGTTCCTTGTACTGAAGATGAGCAGGGACTTTTGCAGTGTAGAGGTCTATACGGTAGGTTGTGATGGACACTTTGAGCCTCTTTGATTCGTAGGATCTTGTAAACATAGGAATAGGATTTGTAGTCACCTGCCCACTTGAATCCTATAAGAATAGCAAGGAAATGCGGGGAGCTGTGTCGCCTTTGAGAGTAACACTGATATTAACAGCACCGCACCTTCACTTGAAGAGAGCCGGTATCCGAAGCCTTTCTAGCCGTACCGGCAATACTAGCACATATATTCCAGCAAGTTCCACTTTGCTGATTTTACTCTGATGCTTACGGTTTTCCCCGTTATATCTACACTATGATCTGTGTAGCTGCTTTGTGTCGCACTAGCAGCAGCCCACTCTTGAAGCTAAACACTGCAATGACTTACAAAATTGGCACCAAGGCATTGAGTGCCATTCTGGTTGCAATGAAACTCATACGCTCCCCACCTGTTGATTCTTGTTCAGAATATGATCCTAATGACTCTTGTTCAAAATTGCCACATATAGAGAGACAACATGGAATTGCATTTCTTTGGGCGCTGTGATTCATCATGAGTGGGCAACCAACATTGTATGCAATGAAGCGGAACCTCAAGAATATGCTTCCTCTTCTGTTCTTTAACATGTTCCTCTTTGTTTATTCTGTATTTAGTACGTACAGTATGTTCCTTGTCAGGAAGGGGCCCAGGACATCTGCAGTCAATAGCTGATAGAGCTAGCCTGTACGTGATCGATAGGCTTTCAATTACTAGCGGCAATACAACACCGTATTTTCAAGCCAGTTCCACTTTCCCGATTTATATATCGTGGTTATGGTGTACCCCTGTTATGTACACTATGATCTGCCTAGTTGTTGTGTGCTCTTGTTATCATGGTTTGGCAATAAACTCTCTATATAGTATATTATGAACCTATCATCTGCCAGCTATCCTTACTTCTGGAGCCTATTTTTTTGTGTACTTGTGCCATATTATATAAATGCACGCACCATATTACAACACACATGAGCTCTCTCATCAGAATCCAGTGATAGCACACAAGTGTTTACAGGGGCGCCCCTATATTAGAATATCATCTGCATTACAAAGATAATCTCACAACTATTTATGTTTTCATGGTTCTCAGATATTATACGCAATTACAATGAATATCAGAATCCGCGCATCAGAAGAATATTGTGGAACACTGCAATGACTTGCAAAATTAGCACCAAGGCATTGAGTGCCATTCTGGAAGCAATGAAACTCATACGCTCCCCACCTATTGATTCTTGTTCAGAATATCATCCTAATGACTATTCTAACTTCGAGGAGTCAAAGGCAGATGGCCTGTCCTGTTCACCCATCAAGGTGCCTGTTCTCATTTGGCAAGGTTTTATTGATTGCGCGTATCTTGCATATGTTGTCTTGCATTTCTTCTACTTTGTTGCACCACCATCTGCTTAGTTTACTCATCATATAACTCGAGATGCCATGCCCATCCATTATCAATACATATTCCATCTGTCATCATACCATGTTTTTCCACTCAAATGCTGTTCTTGTGCATCAGGCATCAAAAAGGAAGAGGGTGATTGCCGAACCTGAAGGAGCACCAGCAAAGTCCTTGAAAAACGTGGTGGTGCCGGAGAAATCAGACAGCGCCCCACTTATATTGGTTGTACAACCAGTGACACTAAACGTAGGACCGACTCCAGCAGACTGTACCCGTACTTCATTGGCCACACCACTAGCCCCACCACACAGGACCTGCACTCCAGCAAAACGTATACCGATTTCATTTGCCATAGCACCAGCTGTACCACAGAAAAATCCCACTCCAGCAAAAAGTACAGCAAGTCCACCGGCCGAAGACCTATCCCAACTGCAGAGACGGCCAATTCCTGCAGATTGGAACCCCATTCCATTTATTCCCAGTTTAAAAGACAATGCTTTCATTGTTGTTAGGGACTACGTACATATATTCCCATCATGGGAAGATTATAGTGAAGACAAACACCATTTTCACATCTTCCTGTCCAACTTACGTGTAAGTGCTATTATTCATGGTTATTATTTTCCTATTTTCTGCTGATCGAACACATCAATGATTTACATTACATTGTTGTAACTAGGCGAGGGTCAGTCTGGATAGTCATGACGAGCAAAGCTTGCTTGTGCTTTTCAAGGAAGCATTGCAGCAGTATCGGTGTTACCTGAGGAAATCACACTTTGATGGCAAGTCTATAAACGAATTTCCGGTGAAGTCTCCTGTGCTAAATTTAGAAGACATTGAATGGAAAAACCTTGTTATGCACTGGTCTCGTTCCCAGGATGAGGTACTGTCTATGAAGTCAAATGACAATTTGAACTTCTACTTTTTCGCATGTGCCTTACGGATCTTTTTTGCAGGAAATATGCTCGAAGAAGAATTCTGGTTTGAAAAGAACGACAGGATATCACAAATATGCTGCCCGCTGCTTTGCTCTTGTTAGTACCTGTTGTCCTGTATCACTGTACTTGCATACATACCTTGTTCATTATGTGACAGCAGTATGCATGATAGCTTGCGTATCAATTGTTCGCTCCAAATTATCTGATCTGTATGAATGGTTACATTAGTGTAGAATATATCCAATGCCAATGATTTTTTAGCTCTGCATTGTTCTTGTAAGTACATGCTGTCCTTTATCAGTGTACTTATATTGACAGGTAGTTGTTCATGTACCATCACTCTGCAGCTTATTTTCCTTTGCCCTCCATTTTCTACACATCAGATCTATATTTACTCCTACCATAAGGTTGGTACTGAAGAAGTTTAGCTGTGCATTGCTCTTGGCTGTGCCTTTTGCCTGTATTGCTGCACATACATTTATAGCTACTTGGTTATGTAGCATCACTCTTCATCTTATCTTAAATATTCTCCATTTTTTCGTATATTATCACATCTATATTTACTCTTAACAAAATGTAGAATAAAGGCAATGCTTCTGAAGAAGATTCTGTGGTAAACTTCTTGAATTGCCCCCCATCAGCATGGACAAGGGCTTTATAGAGCCTGTCTTCACCAGTAATGTAAGTTTGTCCTTCTCACGCCGTCAAACTTTGTTGTGTATATTTGGTTAGGCATGACTGCAACAGCTGTTTATTTTTGGTGTTTGCATCAAATTGCATGTTTAAAGTTTATTATGTAGTTCATAAACAAAAGTTTGTCCTTCTCAATTTAAGTTTTCAGTTGTACAACCAAGTTCCTTCTTCATACCATGTAAATTAAACTATACAGAGCAAGTGATCTTCTTTTGCACTGCATGTATGCTTCTGTTCTTCATCCGTAATCCAGTGGTGTGGTGAACCTACCCACTACAACACAATGTCATATTCTGCAATGTCTTAACTATGAACAATGTCATATCATTCTACTATTATTTAAACCGTCTCTTTATTTGCCAATCTGAAATGGGATAAATTGACAGCACACTAACCATTGATACTTATGAGTTCTTGATCTATAATCCAGTGGTGTCGTGAAGCTGCCAACTCCTTCACAATGTCATTTCCTGCCATGTCTTGACCTGAACAATACCATATTGTGTTAATGCAATTTTAAACTGTGTCACTTTATTCGTCAGTAAGAAATGTGATGAATTGTCAGCACTGATACTTTTATGTGCAAAACCTGTCATCTGTCTGCTTGTTTATCTTTCAGAGTGAGGAAGATATAAGTGTTGAACAAGCGCAGTCTCATCATCTTGCTCAGGTGGTTGCGCTATAGCTCGCCAGCAGGGCTAACCTTTCTTGAACTCTATTGAAGTGCTGTCGGTTTTGTATATTATTTTGTCGGCGTGTTTATTTGCACTGGTGGCGATCTTTGATGCCCAGTGTATGTAATCTGCTGTCTGCTTGTGCTTTATTATTATAGTGGCAAACTTTGATGCCCAATGGATGTAATATGCCGTAATTTCTTTATTGTATAGTCTAGGTTTTTTCTTATTCACGATGCTGCAGTTATTTTACTGTATATATATTCTGTCTTCGCAGTAAACCAGCCAAACCGTAAAATTACGGTACATAATCGGGCCGTCATGCAATCACAATGTATGATCCGCATCATGGGCCTCGTCAAACTGGCCCACTAGTAGATTCGGGCCTTTAATAGGCCGAATAACCACCGACCCTCTTTTCGCAAGAAAACTCAATGGGCTTTTAGGAGGCTGAGAAGTAGGTTGGGCCTGAAATGTGCCGAACAGCTCACGGGCCGGCAGCAGCCCGAAATGGACCCCGGCCCATGATTGTGTGAATCAAATCATGGGCTTTTAACAGGCCAAAATTGTCTCGGTCCTTGTTTGGCCCAATCAGATATCGGCTGCGAGCAGGCCGGATGCAAACCGGACCGTAGTTAGGCCCAACTATATGACGGGCTTTTAACAGGCCGAAATTAATATAGGGCCAAAATGTTAAATGGGCCCTTAACAGGCCGAAACTAATATCAGGCCGAATTACTAAATGGGCCTTTGGCAAGTGGGCCCAAAAGCATAGCGTCCAGTTAACAGGCCCAATCTCATATGGGCCATAATTGAGGCCAAAGCCTCTTAAAGGGCCGGACCTGATCTGGGCCGTGATTTGGCCCAGAACGTGGGAGGCTTTTAATGGGCCGGATCTCATATGGGCCATTATTAGGCCCGGAACATGGCAGGCCATTAATGGACCGGATCAAATATGGGCTGGCATTTGGACCAAAACATGGCAGCCAGTTAATGGGCCGGCCTACTAGGGTCCACAAAATCTTGTGGGCCTACAGCTAGGCCAGCCCATTAGTGTCGGTGAAATCTCGTGGGCCTTTAGCTGGGCCGGCCCATTATGATCCGCAAGAATTTTGTGGGCCTTTACCTGGGCCGGCCCATTATGGCACATAAAAATCTTGTGGGCCTTTACCTGGGCCGGCCCATTATGGCCCTCAAAATCTTGTGGGCCTTTAGCTGGGCCAGCCCATTATGGTCCACAAAATCTCGTGGGCCTTTAGCTGGGCCGGCCCATTATGGTCCGCAAAATCTTGTGGGCCTTTAGTTGGGCCGGCCCATTTAAACTTAATGGGCCATGCCACGTGTCGACGTATCATAGGCGCCTTCTGTCCAATGAGTGGATGACATCTGTCCCAACGATGAGCCGACACGTGTTTCCTCTAGCCAATGATGATTTTACACGTGGAAAGTCCCCATTGGTCGCGGCTGTTAACGGGTTATCGGATCCAAAACCCGACCCGATAGCTTAACGGCGTTCTGTTACGGTGGATGCCACATGTCGGTCACCCTTGACGAAAGCACTTCTATGACGCGTGATTTATCGTCATGGAAGTGGACACTTCTGTGATGATAATTTTGGTAATGTCATGGAACACTTCCACGACAGCACAGGTATGACTATCTTGATTCTGTCATAAATTTGTCATGGATGTACATGCATGACAAAAAACGCGACCTACTGTGACAAACACGTATCATCACGGAAGTGTATTTTTTTGTAGTGCTTGTACAAGAAGAGAAAAGACACAAACCAAGACAAATAGAGAGAAAAACAGAAGAAAGTCAAAAACACACACAAGAAAACAGACACAACCCTCAAAGGACGGCGGTGGCCGAGGCCACCATGTTTGAGTTTGTTTGGTATGGCACCGCGAAGATATGAACCTTGGGCCCAAGACCAATACTCACCTTTGAAGCAAAAGTGCAACCTACAAGTGGCTAATGTGAAAGATTTTGTTCTATTTATGCACTTCTAGGATAAGATAACTAATGAGTTGAGCTAGCTCCCCCTAGACATGTGCCTACATCTAAGCAAGATATTATATGAGTAAGTGTGCATGAGCAAGAATTTCAACCCAAGTTACTTATATCCACGATATTTAGCTCATGCCTTAACTCGCGGAATCTTGCTTCTTCAAGTGGCTTGGTGAAGATATCGGCTAGTTGATTCTCCGTGTTGACATGGAGTAATTCAATGTTTCCCTTGGCCACATGATCCCTAATGAAGTGATGACAAATCTCAATATGCTTGGTCTTGCTGTGTTGAACTGGGTTATCGGCGATCTTGGTTGCACTTTCATTGTCGCACCAAAGAGGCACTTTGTCACATTTGGCACCATAATCCATCAAAGTTTCCCTCATCCACAACAACTGAGCACGACAACTTCCGGCAGCAATGTACTCGGCTTCGGCCATTGAGAGGGATATACAATTTTGCTTCTTTGAAGATCAACTTACCAACGATCTTCCCAGGAATTGACATGAACCGGAAGTGGACTTGCAGTCAACCTTGTCTCCTGCCCAATCCGAATCCAAGTATCCCATTAACTCAAAAGATGATCCTTTTGGATTCCAAAGTCTCAAGTTTGGGGTATGAACCAAATATCGAAGGATTCTTTTCACTACTGAATAGTGGCTCTCCTTAGGAGCGGATTGAAATCTTGCACACATACACACACTCAACATAATATCCGGTCTAGATGCACAAAGGTAAAGCAAGTAACCGATCATGGAGCGATATACCTTTTGATCCACTTCTTTACCATTGGGATCAAGATGAAGTTGGCCATTTGTGGGCATGGGAGTCTTCATTGGCTTGACATCTTGCATTTTGAACCTCTTGAGCGGTTGATGAAGGTTCCTCCTCTCAATTGCTTCACTTGAAAACCAAGGAAGAACTTCAACTCTCCCATCATGCTCATAGCAAATTCCTTAGTCATAAGATTCTCAAACTCAATGTTAATAGCATGGTTAGTGGACCCAAAGATAATACCATCAACATATATTTGGCAAACAAACAACTCTCCTTTTACCCTCTTAGTGAAGAGAGTGGAATCTATTACCCCAATTTGGAACCCCTTCTCGCTTAGGAACGCCGTAAGGTGATCATACCAAGCACGAGGTGCTTGTTTGAGTCCATAGAGTGCCTTATGGAGTTCATAAACGTGAGAGGGATGATCGAGGTCTTGGAAACCAGGAGGTTGCTTGACATACACCAACTCCTTAAGAGGACCATTAAGAAATGGACTCTTCACATCCATTTGATATAATTTAAAATCATGATGATAGGCATAAGCAAGCAAGATGCGAATGGATTCAAGACGGGCAACGGGGGCAAAAGTTTCACCAAAGTCCAAACCTTCAACTTGGGTGAAACCTTGTGCCAGTAACCTTGCCTTGTTCCTTACCACTTGTCCATGTTCATCTTGTTTTTTCTTGAAGATCCACTTTGTTCCAATGACATTATGATGCTCTTTGGGTCTTTCCGCAAGGGTCCATACTTTGTTGCGGGTGAAGTTGTTGAGTTCTTCATGCATGGTATCTATCCAATCTGGATCGTCAAGTGCATCTTCTACCTTGAGGGGCTCAACACAAGAGACAAATGAGTGATCCTCACAAAAGTTTGCAAAACGTCTACGAGTAGTTACCCCCTTTTTGATGCTTCCATAGATGTTCTCGGTGAGATGTTGAAGATGCTTTAGCTTGGTGGCCACCTTTTGCTCTTTCATTGCAAGATCTTCTTCACTTGGTTTTGGACTTGATGAAGAAGCTTGTCCTTGAGATTGTTTTAGCTTCGGAGACACCCTTCTCTTCGCCACCACAAGTTCTTGCTCATTGGGAAGTGGCGATAATGAAGACACTTGCGGTTGGGGTTGATCTTGATCTTGATCACGAACTTGAGCTTGATCTTGAGCCTTAATAATTGGTTCTTCACCATTTGAATGAGCTTGCTCTTGATCTTGCTCGGGAATATGAGGGACTTGATCTTGTTCTTGGACAGGTTCATGATCTCCCGTAGCATCTTGTACAAGAGGTGCCGGTGATGACTTCCCTTGTGGAGACTCCACAAGAGGGGCTCTTACTCCTTCTTCTTCTACTTGGACTTGGGGTGTTTCTTGTGGAAGAATGTGGCCTATCCCTATCAGGGATGGCAATGGGTATCCATTACCCACGTACCCTGTGGGTAAAAAACCTATTAGGGCAAGGGTATGGGATGAAAGATTACCCATGGGTACATAAATAGAAAAATATTAAACCCATCGGGTATTGTGGGTAGGGTTATGGGATATCATAACCCATACCCGTGTACCCATAGACCCACAAAAATATATATTAAGTGGGCCTTCACTATTCATTTATCTAATTTAACTTGCCACAAAAAAAGTCTAATCCTGTAGCCATTGACTACATGAGTAGCCCACGTTGGCAATAGGTAAATGGTAACATGGAAAGGAAACATGTAATGGCAGAACGAATCCCATAAATCTCTCCTTCTCTCCTAGATTAACGTGATTAGGTGATGGTGAATAATGAATACGTGATCACATCCCATATTTAGATAGATATCCTCCTCATCTCCTTGTCTCATCTCGTCTCCTCACCACCTCGCCCGTTGCTAGTCGCCGCTGCCAGCGCTTCCAGCTGCTCACTGCCTCGCTGTTGCTAGCGCCTCCAGTCGCTCGGACGCCATGGACCTTGCAGATGAGGACCAAGGCTTGCATGAGGACCGCGACCAGTAGACTATATATATGAATTTGATGTCTATTTTGTTATTTATGCTCCTTTTGCAGTAGTACAAGCTAAGCAGCCAAGTACATGTTCCTTGTGAATATGCCAATAATACATCTGCCCCAATGGATGAAGATGGAGATCATGTTGTTCTTTCTAACGATTAAGATGTACAGGAGGAGGTGGAATAGATCAACGAAGTACACAAGCAGAAGATAATTTCTAAAGTTTGGCTAGAAATGAAACCAAAAGAGGTCAATGATATCTTGTCGATTATGACTACCTGTTGCTCAAGTTGATGTGTGCACACGGGTATTTTTACCCGTGGGTACCCATTTACCCTGTCGGGTGATGGGTATGGGGAAAAATTGTACCCGTTGATGGGTATGGGTATGGGTAATGGGTAAGCTCAAGGAGGATGGGTAAGGGTATGGGGTAACTCTACCCGTGCCCAAACCCGGCGGGTGCCATCCCTAATCCCCATCGTCCTTATAGCTTGTGAAGGAGCCTCATCACCTACAACACTAGGAACAATTTGCTCCACACGAGAGCCGTTATCTCCATCAAACTCCACATTTACCGTTTCCTCAATGCATCTGGTGGATTTATTGAGAACTCAATAAGCATGAGAGTTTGATGCATATCCAACAAATATGCCCTCATAAGGCTCAAATTTAGCTAACCGGGATTTCTTTTTTAGAATGAAACACTTACAACCGAATACCCGAAAGTATTTGACGTTAGGCTTTCTCTCGATTAGGAGCTCATATGGGGTCTTGTTCTTAAGCTTGCGAAGATAAAGCCGGCTTGAAGCATGACACGCAGTGTTGATGGCTTCGGCCCAAAGCTTGTATGGAGACTTGTACTCGTCAAGCATGGTCCTAGCATCTCAATAAGAGTCCGATTCTTCCTCTCCGCAACACCATTTTTTGGGGAATATATGGCGTGGCATATTGATGCTTTATCCCCTCTTCACTCAAGAATTCATCCATCATGTAGTTCTTGAACTCGGTGCCATTGTCACTTCGAATTGCCTTGATCTCACAATTATGTTGATGTGGAGCTTCTTTGGCAAAGTTGATGAAGGTTTCTTGAGTTTCATCTTTGGTCTTGAGAAAGAACACCCAAGTATATCTTGTGAAGTCATCAACAACGACAAGGCAATACCTCCTCCGTCCCCAAACTATCATAAGTTGGAGGCCCAAAAAGATCCAAATGGATAAGCTCAAGGGGCGTCAAGGTGGTGATGATAGTCTTCACTTTATGAGCTTTTTCATGAAGCTTTCCAGCAATGCAAGCACTACAAGGATGATCTTTGGCAAAAGACACATTGTTAGTCCAAGGATGTGCTCCCCCTTTAAGAGAGCTTATAAATTTCTCATGCCAACGTGGGCTAGCCATCGGTGCCATAGCCACCCCACGTCGGCCTTGGCCATTAGGCATGTTGCAAGATGAGTTTTCTATTTTGAGAAATCAACCATGTAAAGGTTGTCTTCAACATGCTCAACAAAGACCACATTGCGATTGCTTCTCTTAAATACGGTCACATGGAATTCACTGAAATGCGAATCATAATCGGCACATGCCAATTGAATAGTTGAAAGTAAATTGTAGTGAAGGGATTGGACACGCAAGACATTTGAAAGTGATGCATCATTAGAGATTACCACCTTGCCCAAACCCAATACCTTGCCCTTGCTATTGTCACCAAAAGAGATGTTCGAAGAGGCCTTGAGAGAATCAACGAACTCCACAAGCATCTCCCTTTCTCCGGTCATATGATTGGTGCATCCACTATCGACCACCCATTGTTTTCCACTGGAGATATATTCCTACAAGAATCAAGCTTTGGTTATAGGTACCCATTTTGCAATGGGTCCTGGAGAGTTAGCAACAAGGGTCTTGGGAACCCAAATAGTCCAAGCATAATCATCATAGTTAGTGCCAACAAATTGTGCAAATGTATATCCATCATCTCCTCTCATGAGGACATAAGATGGATTGTTCTTGCCGGAAAAATTCTTGGGAATGGCCTTGTCCCTAGTGACCTTGCCACTCCTAGCAACCCCCTTTTCCTTCTTGTTCTCCATGTGCCCTTCTTGCACAAATGCTACCTTTTGGGGAGGGGAAGGAGTTGGACCGATCTTCTTCTTGTTCTTACCATTCTTGGATGCGGGATCAAACCCAATTCCCTCCTTGGCAACACACTCCTTTTGGTTACTCAAGAGGTCATTAAGGTTTTTCTCCCCTTGGATGCATGATACAAGCCCTTTCTCAAATTGGGCCTTTAACTTCTTATTCTCCTCTTGGAGAGAGGTGTAATCATGAACAAGGTTAGCCGTACAAGAATCATCAGTTAAATCCATATGAGGTACGGAAGTGAGAGCCTTAATGGTTGTAGCTTTAGGTTGAGCACAAAACTCGGTGAGGGCAATGAGGTCACCTTTGACAACCTTGGAACTAGTCACAAGGAACTCATGTTCCTCAACAAGTCTCGTGTGATCAATTAGAAGCTTTTCAACTCCAACATTAAGAGCATCTTTCTTCTCAAGAGCAAGTTGCAAAGCATCGTGGTTTTAACAAAGTCAATTTGATGAGCCGAAAAGGCTTCCTCAAGTGATGCTCTCATGACACTCTCTTCATTTAGTTCATGCTCGAGGAGTTCGACTCTCTCTTTTTCCTCTATGAGGAGGTTTTCAATGTTCTCAATAAAGTCATCGCGTTTGGCGAGTGACTTAAGGAGATCACCAAAACGAGCATGAGCTTCACCATGAAGAGCTTTCATGAAAGCCATTAAGGATTCCTCATCATTACCACGCCCTCGTCACACTCATCCTCCACTATCTCACATGATACATTGGGAGTGTAGATGGCGTTTTTTTATTTGGACTTAGTTTTTACCTCTTTGGCCATAAGGCATCGATTAGTGAAAGGCTTGTCCTCGTTTGGAGAGTCGAAGAGAACGGTGGTGGAGGAGGAGGTAGTGGCATGCATGGCAATGGCGACTGTGCCGACTTGATCATCATCACCGTCATCTTCGTCTCCGGACATGTATTCTTCATGAACAAAAGCCTTGTCATCCTTCCTTGTCGTGGTAATCTCAGATGCCAGGGAGTGGCTTATCATGGGTGGAGCCAAGAGGACGTCGTCGGTCCCTGGAAGCAGGAGTGAGCACGAGCTCGATCGCACACGAGACGTACCCAGGTTCGGGGCTCTCCGGGGAGATAACACCCCTAGTCCTGCTCTGCGGGGTCTCCGCATGATGACTATGATCAAATGGTGTACAAGGTTGCTCCTTGAGCTGTGTTGTTAGAGGAGGAAGAAGGGCAAGGCTAGCTCTCTTCTCCTAGCTATGGTGTGTGAGTGGGATGAGGGCTGAACCCTTTGCATGGGTGAGCCCTGGGGGGTTTATAGGCCAACCCCCTAGGGGTACAATGGTAATACAGCCGGGTGTAGGTCCCGGACGTCAGTGTCTAGGGTCGCCGGGTTCTCCACCGGCTGAAGGGGCCCGCCTCTGGAGGGCCCCGCCGGTTGCCGAGAATCCAGCCGATAGGTAGGGCCCGCCGCCTGCGGGCCACGCTGATTGCCTTTTGCCGTAGCTTCGTACTTGATGACGGAGGCTGCGTGAGGAGCCGTATGGCTACAGTCCCGCGTATGGTGGGTTGGTGGCCGCTTGGTCAGTGCACGCTGTAGCCATGCTCCATCTCATAGGAGCAGGTGAGTGCATACTCCGAGGGGGAGCGCCGTCTGCTGGGACCCGGCCCGCCCCTAGCACCGCCCTTTGGTGGCGTGCCGTCTTCTGGTAGCTCACGGACAGGTAGGGCCCGCCGCTTGCGGGCCGTACTGAACCTCGCTGATGAGGGCCGTGTCATGAGTCACATGGCTACAGTCCTGCGCCTGGCAGGTAGGTGGCCGCTTGGTCAACTCAGACTATTGCCACGCTCCTCCGGGATTTGGGGGAGTGGGTGGTCCAGCAGCCACGCCCCGTCTTGTCGTAGTGGTTGAGTACAGACTCCGAGGGGGAGGACAGGCCGGCTGCTGGAGGCCGGCCTGCTCCTCAAGCCGTCTTCTGGGAACGCGCCGTCTTATAGGAGCCGGCCGCGTGGTCTTGACCGCCTTCCAAAGGGGCACCGCCTTCTGGAAGTCGGCCGCCTGGTCGCTAGGCTCGAGGGGCTGGGCTAGCCCCGATGTCTTGAAATGCTAAGGGGTGTGGATGAGGCTACCCGTGGTCCATCCTTCCGACAGTACTCCCCGAAGCTGGTGAGGCGCCACAGCTCAAAGCCGGAGTGCCTCAGCAGTTTCCTCCTCTGAGAGATCCTATGCCTTTGCTTTGTTCGACTGGAAGAAGCCCCCTGCCAGGAGCCGGCCGAGACAGGGCCGGCCGCCTGGTGGATTTGAATCATCGAGGCGGGAGCCGCGTGGAACACCACCGAGCGGCGGGCCTGCCGCCCGTTGCCCGCACGCCACGTGTCGCCAGCAGGCCAAGCCGGCCTGCCAGCCCACGCACGCGACGGGATGTCACTACAGGCTCGGGCCCACCACTACAGGGGTCGGCACGCGCGTGGATCCGCTGCGGCCGAGGGGGGTGGTTGCCCTTCCGCGGCAGATTAAAAGTGCGCCATGATGGCATGGGATTCGCGGGGTCGTGCAGGGCATGGGCGCGGTTAATCCCCACGCCCCCACTAGGCGTCTCCTCGGCTCCGCCGTTGCTGCCATATAAATGGAGGAGGGGGGGGGGGGCGGCCAGACGCACGCGCCCCCCTCCTTCCTCTTCTTCTTCTTCCCTGCTCCTCTGCTCCTTGCTCCTTTGCCCCCTCGCTGCTGCTACGCCACTGCACACTGCCGAAGGGCTGCCGCCCCTTCGTCGCCGTCCAGCCTTGCCGCGCTACCGCCGAGCCATCATGGGCCATGGCGTGCGGTGATTGAGACGGCTCTAATGTGCACGACGGCCACCTTGAGTTCCTCCGTGCGATGCGGAGGATGCCTACTGCAGCGCTGGTGGGGACGCGCCTTCTCGAAGCGCGAGAGATCTCGCCGTCGCCGAGGGCCGGCGAGTTCGTCGTCTTCAGGACCCACTTCCTCAGAGGATTCGGCCCACCGGCAAGCGGCTTCCTCCGCTCCTTCCTCGAGTTCTACCATCTCCAACCTCACCACCTCACTCCTAACACAGTGGTGTGTCTGCCTTCGTTACTTTCTGCGAGGGCTACCTCGGTGTCCTGCCCATGCTCGTGTTGTGGGGCAAGTTCTTCTACCTCAAGCTGGGCACCCAAGCCAAGGGCGAACCGGCGCAGTGCGGGGCCTGCGTTGCTGCGCGGCGCATCGGCTCCGGGACCCGCTTCCCGGCCATCACGCTGCTGGAGTGGGCAAAGCTGTGGCAGAAGTCATACTTCTACGTCCGCAACCTCGACCCGACTCGAGCCATCATCAACCTGCCGGACTTTGCAAGCGGCCCGCCTGCAGAGCCACGGAACAACTGGGGGCAGCAGCCAAAGCCGGTGCTGGCTGCAATCGCCAATGTCCTTCTCCAGCTCCAGGAGATGACGGACCTGGAGGGACTCAAGCCGGCGGACCTGCTGTCCGCCTTCGTCCAGCGCCGAGTGTCGCCCCTCCAAGCCCGGCTGCACCTGATTTGCGACATGAGCGGCCATCGGGACCCGTGTCAGATGTCGACTAAGGAGCTGCCGACTGTGGAGGTGGCCCGACACGTCAATTACTTCTTCAACAACCAGCTCAGTGAAACCGACTGGAGCTTCGGCAAGGAGCCGTACAACAGCGCCAATCCACCACCAACGTTAGTATCTGGTCCCCTTTCTTTGCTTATGCCATGCTCTTCATCCGACCTGACCACCTGGATGCGGCGCAATGCTTCCCTGGCCAGGCGGCAACCAGCGCTCCGGCTCCAGGCCACCAGTGGATGGCGTACAGCAAGGAGAACGACGTGGCCCACCCCGAGCTGGGGGCGGCCACGTTGGAGGACGAAGGCGATGATGATGCCACTGGGGGAGGCGGCGACAAAGGAGGCGGCAATGTCCGGGACTGGCCGGATGATGATGAAGACGACGACGGACAACGCCGCCCCGAAGGTGCCGACAGGGCAGGCGCCGGCTCTTCGACGGCTCGGCTGATAGGCAGGGCGCCAACTGGTGCACCCGATGCGTCGAAGTGCCGCGTCGAGGAACTATACGACAGCCGGCCGCACAAGAAGACCAAGCAAGCGGCCGCGACCAAGCGGCAAGAGGCCGCGAAGATGGTCGCCCTTCGGAAGGCCCCAAAGGAGCGCCCAATGGTGTCCGGGTGAGCACTCTGACTGTTCTTGTCTTAGTTGTTTCTCTCTTGTGAGTTTCTTATTTTTGCTTGCTTCGCTGCGCAAGCCCCCCCTTTCCATATCGCGGGCTCCATTCGCCTCACTGATCGGACCAGCAGGCGGCTTTGAGGAGACCCGGCGTGTGGATCCGGCCGCCGCCCTTCGGGAGGCGACAGAGAGGAACACGCGGGAGGCACGTGACGCCGCGGCTCACGTGGAGGCCGAGGCAGCAACTATGGCGCAGGCGGAGGCCGAGGCAGTAGCCAGGGCGCAGGCAAATGCAGCGACCAAGGCGCAGGCGGAGGCCGACGCCAAGGCCGTGGAGGACCCGGCCCACGATGCGGTTCCGGAGGCCACCGACTTGCAGCAGTCGGGGCCACCGGTGGTGGAGGACCGGGCATCGACCGGAGCAGCCGGAGTTGACCAGACGGCCCTAGAGCGGGAGGGGACGGACCCCATCATCCCCGAGGTGGAGGTAGCTCCGCGCGTGCCGGATGCTGGCGAGCAAGGTGGTAGCCAGCCCGAAGGACCGGAGGTGCCGCCATCCAACACCGAGCCAGTGGCGAGCCGGGCCGTGATGATGCGCGCCTCCGCGCGCCTGTGCCCGGCGCGGGCGGCTTCTGCGCCAAGGCCGGTAGGCATCAGGGCCGCAAGCTCACAGGTGGCCGACACCAAGGCCACGAGCTCCGCTCGACCATTGGATGCCAGGGGCCAACTCGGCCACCCTGAACCTCGTGGTGCAGGACGTCCTGGACCAGTTCTCCGCCCACAACGCCACCCTCCTGAAGGCGAGGAGCAAGATGGTGGCGATGCAGACGTCCTTCCGGGTATGTTTTCGATCTTGCTTTTTTACTCTTGCCATCTTCAGTGGGGGCACGCCAACTCACCCACTTGGTGTAGCCCTCGAGTTCCAAGCCGGCTTCTGAGCACGCGGGTTGGAACTTCAAGGTGCGTTTCTGAACGTTGAAGTGTTGTTCTTGTCGTAGGACTACCACAACCTGCGTGCGGCCACCTACAACTCGCAGAACCAGCAGCTCGCCAACCGGACTGCTGAGTTGCAGAAGAGCCGAGGTACGTACGCCGGCTATCAGCCGGGGCGCGCAAGCGCACCCACTGGGTGTAGCCCCCGAGATTTGAGTCGACTGCCGAGCAGCCGGGCTGGATCTTCTGGCGACTTCTTGTCTTTATCGATGCTGACGATTCTTCCATGTTTTTGCAGAGGCCGCCGCCCGGCTTCTGAACCGTGTGACCGAGCTCGAGGGCCAGCTTCAGGCCAAGGAGCTGGAGCGCAGCCAGGCGGCCACGGAGCGCGACCGGCTCGAGAGGGAGTTGGCGGACTAGGAGACCCGGCATGCGGACCAGGTCCAACAGCTGAGGAACGGGGAGGAGCTCCTCAGGGCTGAGTTTGAGTCTCAGCGCTCGGGCTGGGCCGAGAAGGAGAAGTGCCTTTCTGAAGGCTATGAGGTAATCGAGGCTCTGCTTGAAGGTAACGCTTCTTGCTTGGTTTGTGGCCGGCTGTCGCTGGAAGCCGGCTTCTTAGTCCTTTGCTTTCTTTTTGGGCAGAGTACTTCCCGGACCACGCTGGTGCCATCGGGCAGGCGATTCAGGCGCGGCGCGAGGAGCGGAGGCGGGTGGGCGAGGATATCGCACCGGACCGGCCCAAAACTTAGGCGAACAGTTCCGCTCCGTCCAGCTACGCCTAGCACCAGTGCGCCGGCTGCTCCGCCAATTTCAGCGTGCCGGGTCCTAGGTCTTAGAAGGGCTCTGGCCGGGTGTGCAGGTGCCCCGGACTCCCAGTCGGACCGCCAACTGGTTGTAGGTGGTGGCCGAGCGGCTCAACGGCTGGAAGGGTGCCGCAGCACGGGCAGGCACCAGGGCGACGCTGGAATTCGTCAAGGCGTGGTATCCAGGCGTGAACTTGGACCAGCTGGCCACGTTTCGCCAGGAGACGGGGTCGGAGTTGGAGGCGGCGCGCAAGGCGATCGCCAAACGCGCGGTGGCTCTTGCCGACTATGCCTATGTCGGCATCTTCGTCCCGGAGCGGGCATAAGATGGCACTGAGGTGCCGCCATCCTGGTTCGGGCTTAACCCGGACGAGGGGGAGGACCCGGTGGAGGAGATAGCCTCCAGCGGCGAAGGCACGGAGGAGAGTGAGGACGAGGAAGGCGATGATGTCGCACCAGACGACGGAGTGACCAGCCGGACTCAGCCTGATCTGGCTTCAACCAGCGAGCCGCGGGAGACCACGTCAGCCGCCGCCGATGCCAACCAGACCGAGACCCGCCAGCCGGAAGCCCCACCAGCCGGTGCCTCAGCCACCGCCGACCTGTCCGAGCAGCCCGCGGCGCCTTTGGCCTAGGTGGCCTTTATCTTTTGAGTTTTCTGTCTTGTACTTAAGAACAAGTTAATCGTGCGCAGTTCCACCCACTGGGGGTGTATTAAACTCTGATGAATGCTGGCCTTGGGCCATTGCAATGTAAATAATTTTATTTTCACATGCTTGTGTACTTTGCTGGGTTCTGGCTTGGTTTTGCCTTTGCTCTTATTGGCTTTTTCCTTTGCCGTTTTCCTTTGGCCGCGCCCTGCCAGCCGAATAGCCGCGCTGCGGTCTGTGGCCGGGTCAGGGACTTGGCCGTTTAGAATAGGCAATTTACTTCAGCCGCCGAGAGCGTAGCTAGTCGAGCGAGAAGCCGGCCGGCCGGCTGCTGGGCAGCCAGACGGGGAGGCGAGGAGCTGGCTTGGCCTACATTGGCATTCTTCCTTAGTTGCTTTTCGTGTGGGGTAGCGTTTTCGGCCTTTAGCTCCTGCTCGCCGGACAGTCGCACCGCGAGCTCTAGCTGGGACGAAGAGGGGGCTTTGGCGTCGGCACACTACTTAGCCGACTTCAGGTGGTGCCAACTTAGGTCAAGGCGGCCGGCCCGCGCGAGCCGCCGGGCCGGCTGACCGAACCCGGACGGGGCGAAAGAATAAAAACTCATTCATAGGCGAAGCTTATCATATAGACAAAAAGGTAGCTCCCGAGTGCGCCTCGGGGGATCTGTTGTCTTTTCTAGTACAAAAGATAGCATGGTACATACACCGCATCAATTGTAAAATGGGCGGAGAATATTCGCGTTCCACGGACGCTCCGTCTCTTGGCCGGCATTGTCTCTCTTGTGCGCTCTGGGCTTTTGTGCGTCGATGAGGTAGTAGGAGTCGTTGCCCAGGGCCTTGCTGATGATGAAAGGCCCCTCCCAGGGAGCCAAGAGCTTGTGCTGGCCGGCTATTCGTTGGATCAGTCGAAGCACAAGGTCGCCCTCGCGGAAAGCAAGCGACTTGATCTTCTTGTTGTGGTAGTGGCGCAAGCTCTGCTGGTAGATGGCGAACCGGCTGAGTGCTAGCAGCCGGGCCTCTTCTAGCAGATCGACGCCGTCTTCTCGCGCTTCCTTGGCTTCCGCCTCCGTGTACATGGTGACGCGAGGCGAGTCGAACTCGATGTGAGTTGGGATGACAGTCTCGGCCCCATACACGAGGAAGAAGGGTGTGAAGCCGGTTGATCAATTTGGCGTAGTCCGAAGACTCCAAAGGATGGCCGACAGCTCCTCAATCCAGTAGCCGGCCGCGCGCTCCAGAGGCTCGACCAGCCGGGGCTTGATCCCGGACAGGATGATGCCGTTTGCTTGCTCCACTTGGTCGTTTGACTGCGGATGGGCAACAGACGCAAGGTCCAATCGGATGCCCTGCGTCGCACGGAAACGGGCCAAGGCGCCCTTGGCGAAGTTCGTGCTGTTGTCGGTGATGATGCTGTGCGGGATACCATACCGGACGGTGATATTCGCGATGAATGTGACAGCAGTCAGGCCATTCAGCTTCTTGATTGGCCTCGCCTCGATCCACTTTGTGAACTTGTCCACAGCAACGAGCAGATGGGTCATGCCGCCGCGTGCTGCGATACGTCTCCAACGTATCTATAATTTTTGATTGTTCCATGCTATTATATTATCCATCTAGGATGTTTTATATGCATTTATACGCTATTTTATATGATTTTTGGGACTAACCTATTAACCTAGAGCCCAGTGCTAATTTCTGTTTTTTCCTTGTTTTTGAGTATCGTAGAAAAGGAAAACCAAACGGAGTCCAATTGACCTGAAACTTGACGGAGCTTATTTTTGGACCAGAAGAAGGCCATGGAGTAAAAGAGTTGGGCCAGAAGAGTCCCGAGCTGCCCACGAGGGTGGGAGGCGCGCCCACCCCCCTGGGCGCGCCCCCTACCCCGTGGACAGCCCGGGGACCCCCTGACTTGTTCTCGACGCCAAAACTTCTTATATATACAGAAACCTCCAGAAAATAACCTAGATCAGGAGTTCCGCCGCCGCAAGCCTCTGTAGCCACCAAAAACCAATCGGAACCCTGTTCCGGCACCATGTCGGAGGGGGGATCCATCACCGGTGGCCATCTTCATCATATCGACGCTCTCCATGACGAGGATGGAGTAGTTCACCCTCGGGGCTGAGGGTATGTACCAATAGCTATGTGTTTGATCTCTCTCTCTCATGTTCTTGAGGTGGTACGATCTTGATGTATCGCGAGCTTTGCTATTATAGTTAGATCTTATGATGTTTCCCCCCCTCTACTCTCTTGTAATGGATTGAGTTTCCCCTTTGAAGTTATCTTATCGGATTGAGTCTTTAAGGATTTGAGAACACTTGATGTATGTCTTGCATGTGCTTATCTGTGGTGACAATGGGATATCACATGATCTACTTGATGTATGTTTTGGTGATCAACTTGCGGGTTCCGTAACATTGTGAACTTATGCATAGGGGTTGGCACACGTTTTCGTCTTGACTCTCCAACTTTGGGGCACTCTTTGAAGTACTTTGTGTTGGTTTGAATAGATGAATATGAGACTGTGTGATGCATATCGTATGATCATACCCACGGATACTTGAGGTGACATTGGAGTATCTAGGTGACATCAGGGTTTTGGTTGATTTGTGTCTTAAGGTGTTATTCTAGTATGAACTCTTGAATAGATCGACCAGAAAGAATAACTTTGAGGTGGTTTCATACCCTACCATAATCTCTTCGTTTGTTCTCCGCTATTAGTGACTTTGGAGTGACTCTCTGTTGCATGTTGAGGGATAGTTATATGATCCAATTATGTTATTATTGTTGAGAGAACTTGCACTAGTGAAAGTATGAACTATAGGCCTTGTTTCAATGCATTGCAATACCGTTTGTGCTCACTTTTATCATTAGTTACCTTGCTGTTTTTATATTTTCAGATTACAAAAACCTATATCTACCATCCATATTGCACTTGTATCACCATCTCTTCGCCGAACTAGTGCACCTATACAATTTACCATTGTATTGGGTGTGTTGGGGACACAAGAGACTCTTTGTTATTTGGTTGCAGGGTTGTTTGAGAGAGACCATCTTCATCCTACGCCTCCCACGGATTGGTAAACCTTAGGTCATCCACTTGAGGGAAATTTGCTATTGTCCTATAAACCTCTGCACTTGGAGGCCCAACAACGTCTATAAGAAGAAGGTTGTGTAGTATACATCATGCTGTCTTGAATGGGCCCACAATGTCCAATCCCCATACGGCAAACGACCAGGTGAGGGGGATGGTCTTGAGTGCAGAAGCCGGCAAGTGCTGCTTGGAGCTGAAGCGCTGACATCCCTTGCACTTGCGGACCAACTCCTTGGCGTCGTCCAAAGCAGTCGGCCAGAAGACACCATGGCGGAAGGCTTTAGCAATGAGGGATCTGGAGGCGGCATGGTGGCCACATTCGCCTTGATGAATATTCTTGTGGATAGCAATGACCTTCTCCAGTTCCACACAGTGCTGGAAGACGCCAGTCACACTACGCCTGACGAGCTCTCTGTTGACAATTTTGTAGGCGGCTGTCGGTGTCAAAACCGGCGGATCTCGGGTAGGGGGTCCCGAACTGTGCGTCTAAGGTTGATGGTAACAGGAGACGGGGGACACAATGTTTATCCAGGTTCGGGCCCTCTCTATGGAGGTAATACCCTACTTCCTGCTATAGAGCGGGGCGCTATGAAGCCCCTGGCAAATTGAAGCGTACCACAGTGTACGGGTGCTATCTGATAAGTTTAAAGGGGAAACAGAAAAGGAGTAAATGCGATAGGTAGGGGCCCTGAAAGTTGGGCTGCAAACTGTTTCCATTATAATTTGATTAATACGTCAAGGCGCATTGATACAAATAGTGCGATAAGCAACATGCTATTTAACATGCCATCACCAAGGGAGAGCTGTGTGTGGGCCCTGAAAATAGGTATAGTGGTCATTAAAGGGACCACCTAGAAATTCCCTCTACGTCTAGGCTGACTGCCGTCTTGGTGTATTTGTCCTTTGAAAGGAACTGCGATCAAGCCATCAGCGAAGGCCTATGGAAAAGGAACCTGAAAAGGAAAAAGGAAACAGTGAAAGTAAATGTGTCCGGGAGCGGTCAAGCCGTATTGTGGATCACAAGGTAGGTATGCCTCCGTCTGTGCCCATGGTATTTTGAGTGCGTAGTTATGTACGCGTGGTACCAATGCCACCACTTGACCGGGACTGGGATGGAGGCCAAATTGCTAGTCGAGCTCCTGACGAGCCGAGCTGTCCCGCTGCAGAATAGTCCGGACCCTCTTAACGTTGTCCGGGGGCTCGGCAGCCGAATTAAGGTTCTGGTTGAGAAGGCCGCTCTGTATTTCTGCTGCTAAGGCAGCGGTGTGCTCTTCTGTGCGGAGGGAGTGTTCCGTGTTTCCATTGACTGTTATGACCCCGCGTGGACCGGGCATCTTGAGCTTGAGATAAGCATAGTGTGGCACCGCGTTGAATCGAGCAAATGCGGTTCGTCCAAGCAGTGCGTGGTAGCCGCTGCGAAAAGGGACGATACCAAAAATCAGCTCTTCGCTTCGGAAGTTGTCCGGAGATACGAAGACAACCTCTAGCGTAATTGAGCCCGTGCAACGGGCCTCTACACCTGGTATGACTCCTTTAAAGGTAGTCTTTGTGGGCTTGATCGGTGATGGGTTAATGCCCATTTTGCGCACTGTATCCTGATAGATCAGGTTTAGGTTGCTGCCGCCCTCCATAAGGACTCGCGTCAGGTGGAATCCGTCAATTATTGGGTCAAGGACCAATGCGGCTGAACCGCTGTCGGCATTCTGGGAACGGGGGTCCCCAGACTTGCCTGCCTGCGGCCCACGGCGTGGCTATGCGAGCAGGCCTGTACGGCCCATCTTCATCAACAAAGCATTCAAGACCCTCGCAAGGGGCCAAGCCTCGTGAGGCGGACATCGCGAGACCTCCTCGGGAGCGGCCTCACCAGGTTGCCTCGCGAGGAGCGGAGATATCAAGGCGGAGCAAACCTCATGAGGCTCACGTGACGTGAGCCATGACGATCGGCACCAGGCGGGCGCCAGTGCGCGCAGCGTCCTTGTTTCCTCTTTGGTGCTAAGGAAGCAGGCGCAGGCGCGGAGTACCGAGGCATCATGCAAAGGTTTCCATATCGGTGCAACAAGACCAAGACCAGCAGGACGGCAAGACGGAGGTCACCGTGGAGCCCAAGACGGCGTCACCACCAGAGCCTTTTGCAGGCGAAGACCGCTTTTGTTAGGATAGCTTGTACTAGCTGTCCCCTTTCAAATTCGCCCGCTGTTGTTGGCTCCCTTCCCGCTCAATATTTGGGAAGAGGACCATGGCCTATATAAGTAGAGCTAGCCACCACAGTCGGGGAGGTTGAACTGCCCAAGTTCTCATCCACTAGTCCACAGAGCACAAGAACACCTCAACCTCAGGAGGATGTTCTTCCCCTTATACTGTTCTTCATCAGCCCAAGAGGCAATCCACCACCACACACTGGAGTAGGGTATTACACCAGAACGATGGCCCGAACCAGTATAAACCTCATGTCTCTCTGTGTTATGAGTTCGTCGAGTTCGTCCGTGAGATCTTGGCGAGCTAGGGCGTGGATCGGTAGGAGGAAAAGACTTCGCGCGCACCCCAGAGTTTGAACCTTAAGGGTTTTGCCGGAACCCCACATCCGACATTTGGCGCGCCAGGTAGGGGTGCGCCGGAGCTTCTTCTCTGCCAACCAACTTGCCGACGCTCCGGGGCCATGATCCGGCGACCCAAGGGCTGACTCCGACCGCTGGGCAGCTTGGCTAGCCCGGGTGGTGACACCCACCCATGAAGACCTCGACCTCGCGCTCTAGGCGCCGCGAGCGCCGTCCAACGCTGCGGGGCGCGGGCGGCGCGGCCAGGCGTCGTCCACCCTCACTCCATGGCAAGTGCGAGCCGCTGCAAGGGCAGCAAGCCACGCCGCAGCAACAGCGCCGCATTCGCGGCGGGAGCAGGCAAACATGTGGGCAGCGCTCACGGTGGCGCGAGAGCTGCTGCGGTGCCGGCTGATGGAGAGCGGCTTGGATGCACTGCTGGAGCGCGTTGCCGAGCTACTGGATGTGGCGGCATCGGGAGCGCCGCCCTTCTGCTATCAGCTTCCTTCTCAAGCTGTGCCGGGGTCTCACGGCAGGCCTCGCCGCAACCACGCGCCATCGGGTGCGCCTAGGGGCTTCGTCAACACCAGCACGGCCGGCGGCGCCGGGGGCTCCACCGCCCCCATGCCGCCCGCGACGAGCATGGGTACAAGCGTCGCCTCCCATGTGTGACACCCCAAAATTTTGACCTTGTTTTATTAATTAAAATTTTGCCAGGAGATTAAACTTTTCCATTTGTCTGGATTTATCTCTTGATTTCAGAACCTCTCTTTTCTTTAATGTTGTGGAGTTTTACCTCAAGTGGAAACTTTCCGAAACTATTACCGGACTTGTATACTCTCTCTATAAAACAATTCTTTATCAGTGGATTTAATTGCATAATTGCTTTTCCTGAGCTTTATTCTTTTAAAATGATTTTTCATAAATTTGGAGCCTCTGTTGCACTGCAACCATTTGATAAATGCATTTAAAATTTTCACCAAAATTTGGGAATGTCATGTGATGTTTCCACATCACTTTTATGCAAAAACATCTTTTGGCCATTGGAGATTTTGAGCTCTACATCAAGTTTTCAAGTCTGGTCCAGTAGGTATTTTTGCACTACAACCTATTTAAATATTCTTTTAAAAATTCTTCCAAGTGTTTGGAGATGTCAGTAGATGCACATGTTTCAACTTTATGCAAAAACCCATTGGTGTTCTTTGAAAAATTTGAGAAAATCATCCTCATCTTCTTTCTGCTCCAGTTTGGTGATTTGTACTGCAAACCTAATTTATTTTGCTCTAGTGCCCATGAGCTTTTTCCTGCTTGTAGCCCTCCCTACAAAACCCTTAAGTCTAGGAGAGTGGACCCATTGGAGGATTTTAAGTGCATGCAATAAGGCCTTTTTCTTTCTGTCCAAAACTGAAAATTTGCAAAACTTGCACTAGCAAGTTTCTGGTTTTGCCCAAATGATCTTGCCATCATCACCTACATCTAGGGAGACCCTCATCTGGAGTTTTTGGCCGCTCCAAGAGTTGCCTAGATGCACTTAGCTTTCTGTCGAACACCTTGTGTGCAGGAACAGTTTTGGCATGTTTTCTAGTTTGCATTATGAACTTGATCCCCTGACCTAACCACCATGTCCATTAACAACTTGCTAGCTCTAACCTAGTCCTGTTTTTTTGCAAGCCTCGCTCAAGCACTCTAGGTTGCCCTGGCATTTTGTCGAGCATGTCCCGTGCGTGCTCTGGGCGCGCCCAGAGCGCACGTTTTGCACGTGCGGGCGCCCGAGCCGCCGCGTCGCACGGCCGCCTCCCCGCGCCCGCTCTGGCCTCTCCCCACTCGCAGCCAGCATGCCCGCCCCTTCCCTCGCCGCAGAGCCACCCTGGCGCCCTACAGCGCCGCTGTCAGGGCTCCCTTGGCGGCACGCCGGCGTCGGCAGCAGGCTCTGCCATGGACGGCGCCGCCCAAGCCACCCGTGCGCGCTAGCTGCCCCCTTGAACAGCCCGAGCTCATCCACATACTCGTCGGCACGCGCTCGTCGCCGCCACGTCGCCCTGCAGCTACAGAACGACGGTCGCCGGCGTTCTTATCCACGGCCGCCGCAGGACCAACCTCGAACGCCTATATAAGGGGACCCCGAGCTCGTCCAAGCCCTCAGGCGACCTCAGGCCATCCCCCTAGTGCTCCCCTAGCCGCGGATTGACCGGAAGAGGCCATCTCCCCCACCTCCGGCAAGTTCGGCCGCCGCCGCCCTACGGTCCCGCTAGTCGCCAACAGAGCCTCCCCAGCTCAGCTAGCACCACCACCCGACTCCCCTTGACCGTGCGGAGCCGCCCCACCTCTCTAGCCTGATCGGGAACCACCATAGCCCCGGCCCCCAAAACTGCCCGAAACCTCCGCCGCCGCGAAGCTCACCGCCGACGATCCCCTCCGTCCCCGGAGCCCTTTCGACTACCGGAAGGATCGTCCTGGAATGGCGGATCCTTCCCCACCCTCGGATGGCTCCTAGGAGCCGCCGTTCGTCGACGGCGATCGCCGGAGTCCCGCCTCCGTTCGGGCAGAGGCAGAGGAGGGAGATGGGACTAGTCAAACCTGAACAGTGGCCCCCCTGGACCCACTGCCAGTGACCCAGCCCCCGCCGACGTGTGTTTTAAGTGGAGGCGTATTTCGCAAGATACGTCTTCGCTAAACAGAAAGCGTAAGCCCCTCCGAAACATTTTCTTTTTTTCTGTTTTATTTTAAAACAGAACTTTGACTGGCTATATCTTTTAAAATAAAACTCCAAATGAGTTGATTCTTTTTCCTACCTCTCTCAAATTTCATCTAGTTTATTTTAAGATTTATTTCAAAAATATTTAGGACAACTTTTTGTACTGTTTTTGAAACATATGTTATTTGAATATTTTTCAAAATAGGAAATGGAGAGAGAAGAAAACTTTCAAAAAGTTTTGGAATGCACACTTCCTCTCCACAACCTGAAGGCAAGCATTCTGAACTCTGGCATAATATTTTTGTGTGGTGTTTTGATACGGTTACGACACCCCTTGACTTGGAGCATACGTTATTTTTATGTGACGATAAAGTCATACGCATGAGTGCATATTAGAGATGCTTTGCTGTTAGAAATGGATATGCTGGTGATGGTAATCATCCTCGTAAGTTTCTCATGCATACCGAAAGGAAGCCGGGAAAGTCGCGGTCTTGAGTAGACACGAGCTTGTCCCTAGTTCCTCGTCGAGACGAGTATGTCCGGTATGGCATGGTGAGGCTTGACGAGTGGTGAGTTTATCTGTTAATGGAAATATATTTGCCGGGCTAATCATACGAAGAATACTTGGACCTGCTGAGTCGGCCGCAGGTCGAGTCTTGTTCAATAACTCCCCCTACTTGTTTCGTACTACCACTTGTCCCTGCCGCAGGTAGGGTATGGTTCAGTAAGTTGTCAACCCCGTCCTAGCACACACCGTACAGAGAGGCCATGGTGGAAGATACCGGAGGCCTCCGGTAGGCATGCCACCTGGTCCGGGGGCATGGGTGTTTCCGGTTGGGACCGAGAGGGTGGCACCCCTTAGAGCGTGCGATATAAATTTGATCCCATGCTACGTCGAGGTTGTAGCCTCCCCACTTAGAGTTTTGCTTGACAGGTGTCGTGGGTGATTCCAGACACCAGTAGGTTAAGCTGGTGTGTGCAGGTCAGGCGTGTTTTCAATTAAAAGGCCGTAGGCGGAATTAGCCCCGATGGACTAAATAAATCCGTTACTCGTGGGTATAGAGTACACCCTCTGCAGATGTTAAATCTATTCGGACAGCCATGTCCATGGGGAAGGACTACAATCTGAGATGGGTCTAGTGACGGTCTTCGGATGGAGAAACGACTAAACTAGAACTTTGATTATGACCTGGGTCTAGTGACGGTCTTCGGATGGAGAAACGGCTAAACTAGAACTTTGATTATGACCTGGGTCTGGTGACGGTCTTCGGATGGAGAAACGGCTAAACTAGATCATTGATTATGACCTGTGACATATGAGGATTATGATTATTATAGTGACGGTCTTCGGATGGAGAAACGGCTAAACTAGAACATTGATTATGACCTGTGTCATGTGAGGATTTTTGATTATTATTATTGTGGACTAACCATTTACATTATTTGAATTATTGAGTATCCCTGGGACGGTTCTACCTCCGGGCTACTCACTGCGATTATCATTTATAAGCCCTTTATGTGGTGTCGCTCAGACGCCCGACTGCGGCATGCTTGTTATTTATTAATTTATAAGCCCTTTATGTGGTGTCGCTCAGACGCCCGACTGTGGCATGCTTGTTATTTATTTAGTCTTTATAAGCCCTTTATGTGGTGTCGCTCAGACGCCCGACTGCGGCATGTTTGTCATTTATTTATTCTTCATAAGCCCTTTATGTGGTGTCGCTCAGACGCCCGACTGAGGCATGATTTATCTTATTATCCTTTCGAGGCGTCGCTTTAGACACTCGATCGGTGCATTCTATTTCTACTCCCGTATTGCACATTCATATTTTACCTGCATGCGTGCATCTTGAATTTTTGTTTATTTCGTGACAGACGTTATGATCGTAGAATCTTTCGGAGCATGATTACCCACTATTATATTATACCGTGTTCATAATGTTTGCGAGTACATTCAAAGTACTCACTGGCTTGTCCCTGGCTATTGTCTTGGCCAGATTTCTTGCTCGGAGAGGAGCGTTGTGATGACAGCCCCGGAACCTACGCAGTGATGATAGCAGCCCCGCGAAGATAGGAGTTATCCTGGTCAGCTGTTCTTGTGGGAAATGGAGTCCCATAGACGTAGATGAACCACAAACCGCTTCCGCCACCAACCACTAGAAACCAAGTGTTGTATTCATAGGCCACAATGGTCTTGTACTACATATTTTGTACCTTGCTTGGAATTCCTGTATCAAGTTGGTGCCTCATCAGCTAACAGTAATCCTGGGGCTGGTGAGCACAAGGGCCATTTTTTGGAAAATTAATATCCCGAAAAACCGGTCGTGACAAACTTGGTATTAGAGCCAGGCTAACCATTGGCTAATCCTATCTTAGCCAGGTCAATAAACCTAGGTTAACCAACCCACGAGACCTTAACCTAAACCCGGCCAAGCTTCTCGCGTAAGATAGCCACACAGTGACCCCGACGCTTTTGGCAGTCGGTGCCCAACCTATCAGCCTAGCCTGTCGATCACGCGCTAGTGACCGACACCCAACATGTCTCATTCACAAGCGTGCGAAGGAAGACTCCGTCCCCTTTTTCTATAAAAAGGGCACGCTAGCCTCCACAGCACCGCCTCTACCCCCAAACCAAGCCACGATGCCTGGCCCCATTGTTCACAATGAGACCACAGCAACCAACCTTGGAGGTTTTGTGACCGTGCTCGCAAACCTCACCCGCCGTGCCTATGCATTAGAAGAGCCCCCAGAATATGTTGTGTACCAAGGACCCATGAGCGGTGAGAGCCGTCAGTTCTGGGCCACTGTACACATCTATGGTAGGGGTCTATCACCAGAACGCCCCTACAGGTTCACTGGAAGGACAACTTCCTTTGAGCCACAAGCCATCCAACTAGCAGCTCGAGAGGCTATAGTTCAACTCCGGCACTTGTCGCCCAGAGTTAACTGTCGCTCGTTCTACTACTACCCCAGCCGTAACGGGTATGGTAGGCCGCCCCAGATTGCCAACGGAGATGACGAGACGGATCCTGCACTATTGCATCTGGTGCGCTATGTTAGTGCACTAGAGGAACTGTTCGATCAAATCACCCTTGATCTGATCGCTGCTCGTGGAGAACTGGTTCGCCGAGCCCCGGCGAGAGGAGAAGAGGAGCCCGACGCCGACAACCCAGTCGTGCTGTTTGGACACCCGATCGAGTCCTTGAGGTCTGCCCCAGCCATCGACCAAGGTACTTTAATGTCCCTAGAAGTGCTTCGTCGTCTTTTGGGAACACACTCCAACGGGATTGTGGCCAACAACCCCCGCGATGGTCATCATCGCTACCCCGACCCTGCAGCCCCTCAACCTCATCCAGCTAATCCCGACGGTGAAACCCGTGGAGAAGCCTCAACGTCCACAAGGCCAGCCCACTTAGACATTAACGAAGTGGACTAAGTCGCTCGAATAGTATCGAGCCTTAGTATTCCTACGCCTTGTAATTGTGTGATCCTGTATCACCATTATTAAATGATGTCTGCTTGTGCGCCCCTACTTTTAAATAGTAGCCATGCATAAGTACGTCAGTGTACAGTTACATTTTTAAATTCCGGGCGCAGCTACCAAAACCACCCCGACGGCACCCACAGTAATGCGTCACATTTATGAGATATGTGTATCTGTGGCATTGACCCCGACTCCTTAGAACAGAACCGGCAAACTAATTACCCTTCACCACGGTAAATAACCCAGCCCCAATGCTATATAAAAGGCCACCTCGTGACCTTGCCAAGTACCCCTCACCTTGTGCGCAACACTCACAGCCATTTCTTTGCCATGCCGACCCCCAGTATTTATCTGAGAACTCCAGACGCAACCCCGGGTAGTTTTGTCAAATTATTGTGGGACATTACCTGCAGTACCATGAGTGCCATCCATCCACCCCAGTACGAGTTGCTCAAATCGAGGATCACCCCATCCACCTCGAAATATTGGGCAGTGGTGCACATCCCTCCCGCAAACCCAAACCAAGACCCAACGGAAGTCTCCTTCGTGGGGAAATCCATGCCGACTCCGCATATGGCCATAGAAGCTGCTGCGTACGAAGCGCTCACTCGTCTTCGATTCGCGGTACCCTATGCCAGCGAACGAGGATATTATTATTTTCCGAGTCATGCAGCACCCGGAGAAGTGGCATCTTTTCCCGGTGGACAAATTGAGAGAGATCCAGTACTGGCCAACCTTGCCCAGTATGTTATCGCTCAAGAGCGCTTGACTCAGCGAGTAATGGGTTATCTCTAGAGCCTCGCTGATTTAAATCCTCAGATCGCTATTGGCAGACCACTGAGGCCTGACCAGGAGAGACGCGTTCATCGACTGGTCAACCCGCTTCCCCCGATAGAAGAAGAGTGCGCCCCAGTACCAGTGACGTTTTCTCAGGACCCTGTCCTTTTGCCTTTTTTATTGTAGACGTCACCGCTATGTTTATTATCCCAGTATTTATTTATCTGTTGTAGCTTGTACGTGGTATCCAAAATTTGTGCGACGGATCAAATTTTGGTTTCAATTATGTGAGCAGTTTTACTGCTGTTAATTTTGATTTAACTAATTTTCACTCGCGATAAACTTTGTAGTGAGATTTCTTTCCCTGAGTTGCTGCAGCTTATGCCTCTTCGCGACGTAGATTTTTATTTCCGCAGCGGCAGGCTCACAACCACAACCTCTCGACCTCGTGCGCTAATTACAAATACTCGTACACATTTTGCACCGAACTGATCACACCCGAGGACACCACAGTCTCAGTAAGAGAGATTTGTGAGAAATCATTCGGGCGCGAGTTGCCCCAGCACACCGACGGCAGTTAGCACTCGATGCCGCACCTAATCCTCGTGACCGCCGCCACCGCGAAGAGCTAACACTCAAGCGGCAGCATCACGACGATCATCGAGGATCATCGCGCACAGGAGCACGGAGAACCCCAGCAACGTCGCCAAACCGCCACACACCAGGACCACGTACCAGTCCGGCATCACCTCCGCCATTAGAGCCTCGTCTCGAGCTCCTGCAAACAGCAATGGAGGAGAATGGAGGAGAAGTAGAAGCAAGGCCAGGTGTGAGGAAGAAGAAAGGTGCACCGCGATCATTTTATAGCTCGAGATCGGTGTACGGTGGGCGAGGTCCACCAGCGCCGCTCGTCGCTCGATCGCCGGTGTTCGGAGGCGAATCCGCGAGCAGTGCCGACAGTGCACTGGCCCGCGAGGTGAGTGCACGCTGCACCGGCAGCTAGCACGCCGCGCACTACCGTAGTACGGCCTAGATGCCCTACGCGCTAGACGTCGCCGGTGGAGAAAGTGCGGGAAAGCACGCGAGAGAGAGGGAAGAAGAGAGAGCCAAAGGTAGAAGAAGAGGCCGACAGTGGGCCCCGGGTCCACCTGTCAGCCAGAGAGAGCACTGTGCCCTCGGGTACGACCAGCGTATTTGAGTAATTTAGATTTTTTTATTCTAAATTACTGTATCCACGTAGAAATATCTCGTTTTCCCCAACCATGGGTTTTTCCACGCAACGCCAGTGTACCACACTGTAGTTTTACGCCACTTATTGCCCTCCCACTGTAGCCGCATTTTATTGCATAGTAGAATGACTTCTTTTGGTAAGAGCGATGTTCGTTCAAAACAGCTTTTAACAAATCTCGAGGACAAGATTGTTCTTAAGGGGGGTAGTGTTGTGACACCCCAAAATTTTGACCTTGTTTTATTAATTAAAATTTTGCCAGGAGATTAAACTTTTCCATTTGTCTGGATTTATCTCTTGATTTCAGAACCTCTCTTTTCTTTAATGTTGTGGAGTTTTACCTCAAGTGGAAACTTTCCAAAAGTATTACTGGACTTGTATACTATCTCTATAAAACAATTCTTTATCAGTGGATTTAATTGCATAATTGCTTTTCCTGAGCTTTATTCTTTTAAAATGATTTTTCATAAATTTGGAGCCTCTGTTGCACTGCAACCATTTGATAAATGCATTTAAAATTTTCACCAAAATTTGGGGATGTCATGTGATGTTTCCACATCACTTTTATGCAAAAACATCTTTTGGCCATTGGAGATTTTGAGCTCTACATCAACTTTTCAAGTCTGGTCCAGTAGGTATTTTTGCACTACAACCTATTTAAATATTCTTTTAAAAATTCTTCCAAGTGTTTGGAGATGTCAGTAGATGCACATGTTTCAACTTTATGCAAAAACCCATTGGTGTTCTTTGAAAAATTTGAGAAAATCATCCTCATCTTCTTTCTGCTCCAGTTTGGTGATTTGTACTGCAAACCGAATTTATTTTGCTCTAGTGCCCATGAGCTTTTTCCTGCTTGTAGCCCTCCCTACAAAACCCTTAAGTCCAGGAGAGTGGACCCATTGGAGGATTTTAAGTGCATGCAATAAGGCCTTTTTCTTTCTGTCCAAAACTGAAAATTTGCAAAACTTGCACTAGCAAGTTTCTGGTTTTGCCCAAATGATCTTGCCATCATCACCTACATCTAGGGAGACCCTCATCTGGAGTTTTGGCCACTCCAAGAGTTGCCTAGATACACTTAGCTTTCTGTCGAACACCTTGTGTGCAGGAACAGTTTTGGCATGTTTTCTAGTTTGCATTATGAACTTGATCCCCTGACCTAACCACCATGTCCATTAACCCCCTTGCTAGCTCTAACCTAGTCCTGTTTTTTTTGCCCGCCTCGCTCAAGCACTCTAGGTTGCCCTGGCATTTTGTCGAGCATGTCCCGTGCGTGCTCTGGGCGCGCCCAGAGCGCACGTTTTGCACGTGCGGGCGCCCGAGCCGCCGCGTCGCACGGCCGCCTCCCCGCACCCGCTCTGGCCTCTCCCCACTCGCAGCCAGCATGCCCGCCCCTTCCCTCGCCGCAGAGCCACCCTGGCGCCCTACAGCGCCGCCGTCAGGGCTCCCTTGGCGGCACGCCGGCGTCGGCAGCAGGCTCTACCATGGACGGCGCCGCCCAAGCCACCCGCGCGCGCCAGCTGCCCCCTTGAATAGCCCGAGCTCATCCACATACTCGTCGGCACGCGCTCGTCGCCGCCACGTCGCCCTGCAGCTACAGAACGACGGTCGCCGGCGTTCTTATCCACGGCCGCCGCAGGACCAACCTCGAACGCCTATATAAGGGGACCCCGAGCTCGTCCAAGCCCTCAGGCGACCTCAGGCCATCCCCCTAGTGCTCCCCTAGCCGCGGATTGACCGGAAGAGGCCATCTCCCCCACCTCCGGCAAGTTCGGCCGCCGCCGCCCTACGGTCCCGCTAGTCGCCAACAGAGCCTCCCCAGCTCAGCTAGCACCACCACCCGACTCCCCTTGACCGTGCGGAGCCGCCCCACCTCTCTAGCCTGATCGGGAACCACCATAGCCCCGGCCCCCAAAACTGCCCGAGACCTCCGCCGCCGCGAAGCTCGTCGCCGACGATCCCCTCCGTCCCCGGAGCCCTTTCGACTACCAGAAGGATTGTCCTGGAATGGCGGATCCTTCCCCACCCTCGGATGGCTCCTAGGAGCCGCTGTTCGTCGACGGCGATCGCCGGAGTCCCGCCTCCGTTCGGGCAGAGGCAGAGGAGGGAGATGGGACTAGTCAAACCTGACCAGTGGCCCCCCTGGACCCACTGTTAGTGACCCAGCCCCCGCCAACGTGTGTTTTAAGTGGAGGCGTATGTCGCAAGATACGTCTTCGCTAAACAGAAAGCGTAAGCCCCTCCGAAACGTTTTCTTTTTTTCTGTTTTATTTTAAAACAGAACTTTGACTGTCTATATCTTTTAAAATAAAACTCCAAATGAGTTGATTCTTTTTCCTACCTCTCTCAAATTTCATCTAGTTTATTTTAAGATTTATTTCAAAAATATTTAGGACAACTTTTTGTACTGTTTTTGAAACATATGTTATTTGAATATTTTTCAAAATAGGAAATGGAGAGAGAAGAAAACTTTCAAAAAGTTTTGGAATGCACACTTCCTCTCCACAACCTGAAGGCAAGCATTCTGAACTCTGGCATAATATTTTTGTGTGGTGTTTTGATACGGTTACGACACCCCTTGACTTGGAGCATACGTTATTTTTATGTGACGATAAAGTCATACGCATGAGTGCATATTAGAGATGCTTTGCTGTTAGAAATGGATATGCTGGTGATGGTAATCATCCTCGTAAGTTTCTCATGCATACCGGAAGGAAGCCGGGAAAGTCGCGGTCTTGGGTAGACACGAGCTTGTCCCTAGTTCCTCGTCGAGACGAGTATGTCCGGTATGGCATGGTGAGGCTTGACGAGTGGTGAGTTTATCTGTTAATGGAAATATATTTGTCATGCTAATCATACGAAGAATACTTGGACCTCCTGAGTCGGCCGCAGGTCGAGTCTTGTTCAGTAATTCCCCCTACTTGTTTCGTACTACCACTTGTCCCTGCCGCAGGTAGGGTACGGTTCAGTAAGTTGTCAACCCCGTCCTAGCACACACCGTACAGAGAGGCCATGGTGGAAGATACCGGAGGCCTCCGGTAGGCATGCCACCTGGTCCGGGGGCATGGGTGTTTCCGGTTGGGACCGAGAGGGGGGCACCCCTTAGAGCGCGGGATATAAATTTGATCCCATGCTACGTCGAGGTTGTAGCCTCCCCACTTAGAGTTTTGCTTGACAGGTGTCGTGGGTGATTCCAGACACCAGTAGGTTAAGCTGGTGTGTGTAGGTCAGGCGTGTTTTCAATTAAAAGGCCGTAGGCGGAATTAGCCCCGATGGACTAAATAAATCCGTTACTCGTGGGTATAGAGTACACCCTCTGCAGAGGTTAAATCTATTCGGAAAGCCATGTCCATGGGAAAGGACTACAGTCTGAGATGGGTCTAGTGACGGTCTTCGGATGGAGAAACGGCTAAACTAGAACTTTGATTATGACCTGGGTCTAGTGACGGTCTTCGGATGGAGAAACGGCTAAACTAGATCATTGATTATGACCTGTGACATATGAGGATTATGATTATTATAGTGACGGTCTTCGGATGGAGAAACGGCTAAACTAGAACATTGATTATGACCTGTGTCATGTGAGGATTTTTGATTATTATTATTGTGGACTAACCATTTACATTATTTGAATTATTGAGTATCCCTGGGACGGTTCTACCTCCGGGCTACTCACTGCGATTATCATTTATAAGCCCTTTATGTGGTGTCGCTCAGACGCCCGACTGCGGCATGCTTGTTATTTATTTATTTATAAGCCCTTTATGTGGTGTCGCTCAGACGCCCGACTGTGGCATGCTTGTTATTTATTTATTCTTTATAAGCCCTTTATGTGGTGTCGCTCACACGCCCGACTGCGGCATGTTTGTCATTTATTTATTCTTCATAAGCCCTTTATGTGGTATCGCTCAGACGCCCGACTGAGGCATGATTTATCTTATTATCCTTTCGAGGCGTCGCTTCAGACACTCGATCGGTGCATTCTATTTCTACTCCCGTATTGCACATTCATATTTTACCTGCATGCGTGCATCTTGAATTTTTGTTTATTTCGTGACAGACGTTATGATCGTAGAATCTTTCGGAGCATGATTACCCACTATTATATTATACCCGTGTTCATAATGTTTGCGAGTACATTCAAAGTACTCACTGGCTTGTCCCTGGCTATTGTCTTGGCCAGATTTCTTGCTCGGAGAGGAGCGTTGTGATGACAGCCCCAGAACCTACGCAGTGATGATAGCAGCCCCGCGAAGATAGGAGTTATCCTGGTCAGCTGTTCTTGTGGGAAATGGAGTCCCATAGACGCAGATGAACCACAAACCGCTTCCGCCACCAACCACTAGAAACCAAGTGTTGTACTCATAGGACACAATGGTCTTGTACTACATATTTTGTACCTTGCTTGGAATTCCTGTATCAAGTTGGTGCCTCATCAGCTAACAGTAATCCTGGGGCTGGTGAGCACAAGGGCCATTTTCTGGAAAATTAATATCCCGAAAAACCGGTCGTGACACCATGGTTCCAGTGGGATGATTCATTACCATCCTCAGGACGCCACGCAGGACCGGGCAACATGGAGTGTGGGGCACTACGGCGAGGTGTTCGGGGTGACGGCCCCGGAAGCCTATGTGCCCCGCATGATGGACCAGGAGTACGCACCGGAGGACGACCCTGGCTCGTTCCTCGGAGAAGAGTGGAAGAAGGGATGCTGGAAGTTGAAGCCTTCCAGGAACCGACGGAGAACCGCAACGATCGCGCCAGCGACAACAACTACAGGGTACCACTAATCTCTCTGGAGCAGGCTTACGCTAACCATGGGCTGCAAGTGAATCAGGTCACGGCGTCGGTCAGCGACCCCGGCGTAGCAGCATCCCTTCCGCCAGGGGAATCATGCTGGGGGCCACGAGGAGGGAGCCAGGAGCAAGGCCCCTCCTCACATCACGCGAAGCCAGGCAACGCCCGGAGGTAGGCCCTCTGTCGGGGAGGTGCCGGCGAGCCTACCCCCGGCAGAGGACCCGTGGTCGCCGGGGGCACCACTGGTGTCCCCTTTCCCCCCTTTGTGTCGTCCAGGTTGCCGGTCGGCTCAAAGGTGGTCGAGGGATGCGCAAGGCGGGGCCCTCGACTAGCGATATGAAGCAAGTCCGGTTCCTGTGAAGAAGGCCCAGTGCCTGTGAAGCTCGCCGCCCGTGGAGTCTCAGGGGTGCCAGCCTTAGGCCCTGGGCTCCCTCCCACGCCTAGTGGCAGCACTTAACTCCGCGCTGGTGAGAAGACTTGAAGACCCGAAGACTAGACTAGGCGCCGGACGCGGCCATTTGCTTTGGATCTTTTCTTCTGTCGCCTTGCTTTCTGGATTTGGATTTAAGTTGAAGTCAATCTTTTATCATGTGTGCGGAGGGTGCATTTTCTCGTTCAAAGCGATTTCTTGCCATCTGGTTCTTGCCTTGTTCTCGAGCTCACGCTCGCCACCTCCCCCTCACGAGCGGGGCTGGGCCCAGCACGCGCGCCGCGCAAGCCGGTCAGCGCAGGAACCTCACGAGGCCCTCTCGGGCAGGTCAGCAGACCCTTCAGGAGCCCCGCGGCGACTCTCGACCTTACAATACGATCCAGGGCCTGCCCCTGCTAAGGTAAACCGCAGCGGCAAGACTTGCCATCAGACTCATGGCCGGCCAAAACGCACCCTTGACTTAGCACAGAGAAATAGAAATCATGATTCATTTACATGAGGGGCTCCCCCTCCCAAAGTGCTCTCACAATCTTTAGGGGCCATACCCGAGTTTTTGCATACAGGGTGAAGCGGTAAACGGACGAGGAATTAGCCGGATATGTCGCTCGCCGCGTTCTCTGCGTCATCTTCGGACGCGCCGCTCGCGTCGCTGATGTCGTCGTTGGCGCCGCCGCCACCATTACCAGCGCTGGCGTCCCCATCATTGACCACGTCGCCTCCGTCTGCGGCGACTACCACCGCGTCGTCCTCTTAAGTGAAGGCTCTGACCAACGCATCCAGATTGTCCTCCACCCACCGCGGCAGGTCGCCCCGGATGGCCTGTGGTACGGGGGCAATGGCGGCGTCAAAGTCGAAGTCGGGGAAGGTGTTCCTAAGGTGGCTGAAGACGCGGGAGAACGCGCGCCGGAGCAGGCCCTGGCTTCTCTCCTCCACGAGCCGGCGAGCCCTGTTGGACCGGGCTTCCAGGCACGTCACCACGTCGGTGAAGAAGATCAGGTGGCTGGCGTAGTCATTCGAGTGGGGGTGCGATGCATTCTCATCGCAGATGTGGCCCAGGGCGGTATTATCCCTGTTCCGGAGGTCCTGAAGCATGGGGGCGTGCTCGCGGTCCAGCGTCTGTTGTCGGAGCACTTCCTCCCTGTTTTGCCGCGCGACGGCCTCGGCGTCATCAACCCGTTTCCGAAGAGAAAGCAGCTCGGCGCGGGCGGAGGCCAAGTCCGCCTGCGCCGTAACCAGGGCGGCAGTCGTGGCCTCCCCACGCCTCTCCGCCTCGTCCAACCTGGGCCTAAGGACAGCGGCCCTTCCCGCATCCTCCGTTCCTACGAGCTTCAACTTCAAGTCATACCCACCCTCCAGGTCTGCGCGAACCTCAGCCACCCGGCGGTCGACTTCCTCCTGGACCCTGGCCTCGCGAGCCCCGACGACATCTTCCGCCTGAGCAACTTGACGCTCCCTCGTCTCCAGTTGTTCGAGCTCAAGGCTGCGCTCCACGGCTTCCAGAGCCAGCGCCTCCTCACGCCTCCGGACCTCCTCTTCCTCCGCGGGCGTCCCCTCAGCGATGCAAGGGCGGCTCTGCGCGCATCCACCTGCTGCTCGAGGGATGCATTCCAGGCCTGGAGCTCCCACACGCGCTTCTCCGCAGCCTCGCGATGGCGGTCTGCCTCACGAGCCTCCTCCAAGGCTCGGGAGCAAGCTTCGCGGGAAACCTTGAGGGACGCCTCGGCCTTCGCATTGTCAAGATCACGCTGATAGCGGCCAAGATTGATGGCCACCCTCAGCTTACGTCATTCCTCCACCAGCCGAAGACCTTCAGCCTCAAGGCGCGAGTCGACGCCCGCAAGTTCTTCACCAAGTCGGCTCATCGCGCCCATCGCCTCCTGGAAGAGCTCATGGCGAACGACGCTTCGCCCGCGCTCGGACTCGAACGCACGGCCCACCTCGTCCTCCACCTCGGGGGCTGCAGGCGGGACATCTAGTGGCGCACCGCCTCTCGGCAGGGGGCTGGGGGCTGGTGCCGCTCCAGGCGCCGGCCCGACCTCACGAGAAGCTCCGGCCGGAGGCGGCCCGCTGCTTGAGGAGGAGCCGAAGGTCGAAGTCAACCAGTTGCTGTCCATAACCAGAGGAGGAGACCGGGGAACACCCGCTAGGCTCCAAGCCAGACCGTGCAGGAAGGGCAGCGGAGCCACAGATTCAAGGCTCCATGAAGGCGAGCGCACCCCCTTTGCCGACCCGGTTCCGGGCGCGGCGTGCAGGCTCGAGGTGCACAAGGACAGCAGGGGTGCCGAGGAAGGCGAGGATTGCTTCATGAGGGACCCAACGACCCTGGCAGAAGGGGTCCTGAAGAGCTAGCGTCAGGAAGGAAAGCAGCAATCAAGAAGTCACAAGGTGCAGTACTTACTCGTCGCAGCAAAGTACTTGCGCCGCTTCAACGGCCCGAAGATGCTGTTGCTGCTCGGGGATCCTTTCCTCTTGCGGAGCTCCTCGAAGTACATGCAAAGCCGACCAAAGCGCTGGACGTGACGGCCGGTGCGAGGCGGGGCCGAAGAAGAGCTTGGAGGGACAACTTCAGGGGTGCCTGGCTGTGGTGAACAGTCGGGCGCCGTCTCACTACGACCTCCCGAGGCTTCGGGGGCTTTGACCTCGGGAACCGCATGCTGTGTCGCCTCAGTAACCGACGCCCCAGGGGGGGATCGCGAGCTCCCGAGGACGACGCCCCCGTATCACCGCGCGGCATGTGCTCTTCAGCGCTTGGGCCGCCGGCCTCCGTCGGGGCTCGCCCTCCTGCACCCTCACTTGGGGCGAGCTCGGCACCGGCGGCGAGGAAGGGGACCACATCGACGGGGTTCTCGCGGGGCCCCACCAGGGCGATCGGGCGCATGCCCCACTCATCAAAGGAGGGCATGCTCGCGGCAAACTCATCCTTGTTCTCGCAACGGTACAACAGACAGCTCTTCCTGGGCATGTCATCCGGCAGAGGGGTACCCGTCAGGACCATAAGCACTGTCTCCCGCGTCTTAAGAGGAAGCCCTTCCTCTTGAAACCTCATGTGGTCCTGACTGCTGAGCAAGGCCCACAATGGGCGGGAATGGCGCTGAAGCGGAGCGACTCGGCGCTTGACGAACTCCTTCACCACCATAGGTGTAGTCACGCCGCGGTCCTTCAACCTCCTCAGCCTGTCCCAGACGGGAGCGAGGCGGGGGCTCGTGAGCTTCTGATGGCCCCAACCGGAGTTTGGAACAGCAGGCCCCACTGGAGCATGGAGTAGAGGGCTGAGCACACCGGCGTCGACAAACACCCATCGTGTACGGAACTCGCTCGTGGATGAAGGAAGCTCAAAGTCAATCCCCGCGCCCGCCGTCACGGCCATGGCCTGGAAGCTCACGCACCCTGAGCTCTGACGAGGGTCAGTTAGATGCAATGAGAAGAAATGGCGGAAGAAGGCCACCGAAGGAGCGATGCCCATCATGGCTTCGCACAAATGGCGAAAACTACGAGAAGGGTCACAGATTGGGGGTCAAGATGCAACATGTGGATCTGATAATGCTCGAGCACCGCATTGAAGAAGGCGGAGAAGGGAGGAATCAGGCCAGCCCAGAGGGCATCTATGAAGATTGGGACCTCAGTTGCAGCCCGGGCCATGCGAGTGCGAGACGCGGGCCAAGCCACCGTCTCTCCCCACTCATTGAAGCTGGAAGCGAGCATTGGACGCACCTTGTCCATGGCCTCGTCGTTGAGCACCCGGGGTCGGCTGAGCGCCGGCTCGACGGCTGGAGGCGCGCTCGGCGAAGACAAGGGTTTCTTCCCCTTGTCTTCTTGTTTCGGCGCCATGGCGATGGAGCTGGCAGGAGGCAGGTCAGATCGAAGAGGAGAAGCAGAGTCTCGAGGAAGCAGAGGGATTGGGGAAGCAAGACACGGGCGACGGAGGAATAACTGTGTAGACTGCGGGGGCCGCATAGCCAGGCGGATTCAGAGGCAGCGTGGGGAAGTGGAGACGCCCACGTCCAATCAACCGCCACGCGTCGACCAAGGCCGCAGGCTTTTGGGGCCCGCGGCACTCCGCACTTGACCCTTGGCTTCGCCGCGAAGCCAAGCCCGAGCGCACCTTGGGCCCGGGGGCTACTGTCGGCGTTCTGGGAACGGGGGTCCCCAGACTTGCCTGCCTGCGGCCCACGGCATGGCTATGCTAGCGGGCCTGTACGACCCATCTTCATCAACAAAGCATTCAAGACTCTCGCGAGGGGCCAAGCCTCGCGAGGCGGACGGCGCGAGACCTCCTCGAGAGCGGCCTCACCAGGCTGCCTCGCGAGGAGCGGAGATATCAAGGCGGAGCAAACCTCACGAGGCTCACATGACGTGAGCCATGACGATCGGCACCAGGCGGGCGCCAGCGCGTGTAGCGTCCTTGTTTCCTCTTTGGTGCTAAGGAAGCAGGCGCAGGCGCGGAGTACCGAGGCATCAAGCAAAGGTTTCCATATCGGTGCAACAAGACCAAGACCAGCAAGACGACAAGACGGAGGTCACCATGGAGCCCAAGACGGCGTCACCACCAGAGCCTTTTGCAGGCGAAGACCGCTTTTGTCAGGATAGCTTGTAATAGCTGTCCCCTTTCAAATTCGCCCACCGTTGTTGGCTCCCTTCCCGCTCAATATTTGGGGAGAGGACCAGGGCGTATAGAAGTAGAGCTAGCCACCACAGTAGGGGAGTTTGAACTGACCAAGTTCTCATCCACCAGTCCACAGAGCACAAGAACACCTCAACCTCAGGAGGTTGTTCTTCCCCTTGTACTGTTCTTCATCAGCCCAAGAGGCAATCCACCACCACACACTGGAGTAGGGTATTACACCACAACGATGGCCCGAACCAGTATAAACCTCGTGTCTCTCTGTGTTGTGAGTTCGTCGAGTTCGTCCATGAGATCTTGGCGAGCTAGGGCGTGAATCGGTAGGAGGAAAAGACTTCGCGCGCACCCCAGAGTTTGAACCTTAAGGGTTTTGCCGGAACCCCACATCCGACAACCACCATGACGGATACTGGTCGGATGATCCTGTCGATCAAAAGTGATCGGGCATGACGACCATGGATTAAATTTTGGGGCGACTGGCTCTATCGCCTAGACGTCCCTAAGCGCGCGCTTGCGCTCCCTCTTGGGGATGTGTGTAGCATATATGATGTTGACCGTTTTGACCTGGGGGGAAACTTCTTTTGTCCCCCTGTGTTCCGTTGCCGGGGCTGCTCATCATCGTACTCGCTTTGCGATCCTTTTTCTTTGTTCTCGGCATTTAACTTGCCGGCCTGTTTAAAAACCCAACAATCTCTGTTGGTATGATTGGCTGGTTTGTCTGGGGTGCCATGGATCTGGCACGGACGGTCGAGTATGTGGTCCAGGCTGGATGGTCCCTGATTGTTTCTTTTATATGGCTTCTTCCGCTGTCCGGACTTGGCGCAACTGAATCCAGCGTTGACTGTCGTGTCGTCGGTGTTGTCATCATTGCTTCGGCGTTTGTGTCTGCTGTGTCGGAGCTTGCCGTTGCTATTTTTGACCTCGGGGGTGCCCGTTTCACTTTCTGTATTTTTGCTATGGGCCAACCAACTGTCCTCTCCCGCACAAAAGCAGGTCATGAGTGCCGTGAGGGCTGCCATGGACTTCGGCTATTCCTAGCCGAGGTGGCGGGCGAGCCATTCGTCACGGATGCTATGTTTAAAGGCCGCTAGGGCTTCGGCATTCGGACAGTCGACGATCTGGTTCTTTTTAGTTAGGAACCTAGTCCAGAATTTCCTGGCTGACTCTCCAGGCTGTTGAACTATGTGACTTAAGTCATCGGCGTCTGGTGGCCGGACATATGTACCTTGGAAGTTATTGAGGAAGGTTTCTTCCAAGTCCTCCCAGCTGCCAATAGAATTTTCAGGCAGGGTGTTTAACCAGTGCCGAGCTGGCCCTTTGAGTTTTAGTGGGAGGTATTTGATGGCGTGAAGATCATCTCCGCGGGCCAAATGGATGTGGAGAATAAAATCCTCGATCCATACCGCGGGATCTGTTGTTCCATCGTATGATTCAATGTTTACGGGTTTAAACCCTTCTGGGAATTCATGATCCATTACTTCGTCAGTGAAGCAAAGAGGGTGTGCGACGTCTCTATATTGGGCCGCATCGCGACGTAGCTCCGATGGAGTCCGTCTGCGGGTTTCGGCCCGGGCGTGACTAGGTTTGTCACGTCCGAATAGGTAGCCGTCGTCGCGTGTCGAGGCACGTCCTCGCGATCCATAGATCGATCTTGTGTGTCCTGCTCTACTATCCAGGTCCTGCCGAAGGTCATATGTGTGACCCCGAGCTGTTTTATCCCTGCCTTTACGGCGAGGTGGGGCGGTCTGGTGTTCGGCTTGATTTACCGCTTTATCCCGACCACGTGGTGGTCGGTCAGCCGCATTGTGCGATGATGGTACGGGCTCCAGCGCCTCGTCATCGAACTGAGGTAGCTATTTGCGCTTCGGGTAACTTTTGGCTGGGCGTTTAAGGCCGTATTCTTCGGCTGCCAGGACATCAGTCCATCTATCATTGAGCAGATCTTGATCAGCTTGAAGCTGTTGCTGCTTCTTTTTCAGGCTTCTTGTAGTGGCTATTAGCTGACGCCTAAAGCGTTCTTGCTCGAGAGGTTCCTCAAGCACGATGAAATCCTCAGCGGCCGCCCGGTGTTGCACCTGTCGGGCCAAGATTTCGTCGGCTGGTAGCTCTCGGCTCACCAGAAAGTTGAGGATGGGCTGCGCCCAAGACGGAGCTTCCACCACCGTCATGACAGCAACCGGCACTAGGGAGGCCGGGTTGGGAGGCGGCGGGTCGGAGCCGGCCGCTGCTTGCTGTGTCGTTGAAGTCCCCGGGTCGACTGCACAGTCCCTGGGCCGGGTTCTGGAGCCCCCGTGCCTGGTTTCGGTGTTGTAGCCCCTGGGCCTCCTGCAGAAGTCCCCGGGCCAGCTACTGAAGTCCCCGAGCCGGGTCCGACTGCTCCAGGGTCAGCCGGCACAAAGATGGATTCTGATTCTGGCGAGGGTTTGATAGACAGCTTGCGCAGGCACTCGAGGGAGATGCCGACTAGTTTGGCCTGTCGGGTGGAGCCAATCCATGCCAGGGCGTCGGCTGCTTCGTTGTTGGCCCGTGGCACATGGAGGAACTCGCACCCGTCGAAGTGTCCGCTGATCTGCTGGACGAGGAAGCGGTAGCTTGCCATGTTGGCGTCCTTGGCGTCCCAGTCGCTGGAAGACCATTGGACCACCAAGTCCGAGTCGCCATAGCACAGAATCTGGCAGATTCCGATCTCATTGGCTAGCTGGAGCCCGTGGACGAGCGCCTCATACTCGGCCACGTTGTTGGAGGAGGCAAAATGGATCTGCAATGTGTACTTGAGCTTTTCGCCTTTAGGAGAGGTGAGGGCGATGCCGGCTCCCAAACTAGTGCGCATCTTTGAGCCATCAAAGTGCATCCGCCAATGAGTGGAATCCGGCGCTGGCAGCAGGTACTGTGTCTCGGCCTAGTCGACTAGGAAGTCGTCCAGCTTTTGGGACTTGATGGCGGTGCGGGGCTGGTAGAGGATGGTGTGGGGAGCCAGCTCAATGGCCCCCTTCGCCACCCGGCCAGAGGCATATCTGTTGCCCATGATCTTGACAAGGGCGGCGGTGCAGACGACCATGATGGTGTGCTCCTGGAAGTACCGCTTCAGCTTTTTGGCAGCAAAGTACATGCCGTAGCACATCTTCTGGTAGTGGGGGTAGTTCAGCTTAGAGGCGGACATCACCTCGCTTAGGTAGTAGACCAGCCTCTGGACCGGTTGGGCTTTCCCAGCTTCTGGGCGCTTGATAACAATCACGGTGCTGACGACCCGGTTGATAGTGGCAATGTAGAGGAACATGGGCTCTTTAGCAGCCGGAGCGGCCAAAACAAGCGGCGTGGACAGCATCCGCTTGAGCTGGAGGAATGCCTCATCCGCCTGGTCGGTCCACTCGAAGCAGGTGGTTTTCTTCATCAGCTGGTACAAGGGGAGGGCCTTCTCGCCCAGTCGGCTGATGAACCGGCCGAGGGATGCTAGGCACCCGGTGAACTTCTGGACGTCCCTCAGCTTGGTGAGTTTCTTCATCCGCTCAATGGCCTTGTGTAAGGGAACGCGACAGAAAACAAAAATTTTCCGACCTACGCACCAGCCCAGGACCACTATGGAGACTGCATACATGGTTTGATCTTTTTCGTTACCGACTCGTAGCGCAGCGGGAAGTAGAGTCGGTGACGATCGGCGGTGCAGATCCCCGCAGCTAGGATTTACAACCTCCCAACCGCGAGGATGTATACCCTCATCTGCTCCTCAGACAGCCCTTCGGGAGGACCTTCGAAACTCGAACGGTCACTCGGACAGCCCTCCGGGAGGACCTTCGAAACTCGGACGGTCACACGGACAGCCCTTCGGGAGGCACTCACGAACTAAGACCGAAACTAAGATCTCTCTACAGAGTTGCACACATACGGTGTCATCTATCCGGCAGGGCTTCGCCGTCCAGAACTAGTTCCTGCCGGAACCCAGACAGCCTTACGGCTCTACGAAACTCTTTTCGTGGGAGGGAGAGAAGAAGCCAGATAATGCATGGCATGTGTATGAGAGCAAGGGATGAGTGTGGAGGGCTGCCCCTCCACCTCTATTTATAGGAAATCCCAAGGGGGTAGGGTAGTTTCACAAAAAACCCAAAATGCACATGAATGAAGTCCTTCCACAAGGACCTAGGAGTGAAACCAAGGAACAAGAGGGTCCCCAAGGGGGGATACCCCATGTGGCCGGCCACACCCCCATGAGGGGCCCAAAAAATGGCTCCTATCCATCCATGTCATCCCCAAGATCTTTTGGAGCAAAGCCCCAAAAGGTGGCTTTCCATAAAGTAACCATAAAGCTGATTTTCACTATTCACGATGACATTTTTCAGCGTCTGATCGAACTGAAAATATTTATGTGGGCTAAGAACATTTCCAATACCCACTAAAATGATTTTCAACGCGTTCCGAAACAATTCCGGTTTTAGTGATTTTCATCTGCGAAACGCATCTGAAGTGGCTCCGGCAGCTCCGGAACATTTCCGGTTTTTATCTCAGAAAATTCCAAAAAGCTTCCAGAATGATTCTGGCATCGTCCAAGAATTATCAGGCATGTGCCGAAACCAATTTGACTTAATGGTGTACCCCGAAACAACTTTTCGGTATCATCGAAACTTATCCGATGACCTCTCTCAGCGGTACGATTCTGCTGTCCGAAACTTTTCGGTGTCCGAAACTTTTTCGGTGATTTTCTCTCAGACTCCCTGTCTAGTATTCAGCAGATAGATGACCCTGAAGCGTGTGACCCTATAGGTTCGGTGAAGTATAGACATGACCCGGAACCCCTTCCGATCAATGATCAACATCGGAGCCGTGGACACCCATATTGACCCCTATACCCACACGAATAAATATTCGAGTGAACCTCCAGTTGCCGTGTGCTATTCCTGTTGCTTCGCGATATGTTACAAATACCCGAGGTGAGACATCTTGGCATTCCCGTGGATCAACAACTTGTCCACTATGCTAGTTACCTCGTTACCGGTATTGTTCTCTTTTCTCGTTATCGTGTTCCGGCATCCCCGTGATCAAATCACAAAGTGTCTGGCCAGACGATGATGGATACCGTAACACCGAGAGGGCCCAGAGATATCTCTCCATCGTTGGAGGAGCAAATCCCAATCTTGAGCTATCAAGTTACTTGACACACTTTTCCATGAACCCGTAAGCCGCCGTAATAGCCACCCATTTACGGATGACGTTTAACAAACCCCAAAGTTCATGAAGCAAGCATGAAGAAACTCGATACTCTCATGGTCTAAGGAATCATGCAAACGTTAACCATCTCTGTGTTATGTACCAATAAACTTGTGACGAATGTATCTCATAGCATAACATCAATTCGGGTCGATTCAACACAAATGTCCTTCCTGACATTGTGCCCTCAAAGTTGCTTGGCATAGACATGCCCATGATTGGGAAAACATAATCATCATGCAACACTTGAGCTAGTCTTAGAGGCATGACTAGGAATACATTTTATCGTTTATTATTCCACACGTGCATATGGGTTCTCCCCAGAGCCTTTATGGATATACGGGCTCGGGAACCACATCAGTTATAGCATGGAACATAAACATAATTATGAACAGGGAGATAATCAATAACATTTATTATTGCCTCTAGGGCATATCTCCTACACCTTGATCTTCACGGGGTTGCACTCAATCCCACGCTCAGAAACAAGGAAGCCAAGGAGCTGGCGGGCTGGTACTCCAAAGACACACTTCTCCGGGTTGAGCTTGATCTGAAGGTGGCGCAGGTTGGCAAAGATCTCCTTGAGATCTTCCAAAAGGGTGTTGCGCTTCTCCGTCTTCACCACTATGTCATCCACATAGACACGGGTGTTTCTACCGAGTTGCTTCAAGAGGCACTTCTGCATGCATCAGTGAAAGATGGCGCCGGCATTCCTCAAGCCAAACGTCATGGTGATGTAGCAGAAGGCGCCGAAAGGGGTGATGAAGGCAGTCTTTAGTCGGTCGGCCGGGTCCAGCTTGATCTGGTGGTAGCCGGAGTAGGCATCCAAGAAAGACAACAGCTCACAGCCGGCAGTGGAGTAGATCACTTGATCAATCCGGGGCAGGGCAAAAGGGTCCTTGGGGTAGGCTTTGTTGAGGCTAGTGTAGTCGATACACATGCGCCACTTGTTGTTTTTCTTCAAAACGAGGACTGGGTTGGCGAGGCAGTCCGGGTAGAACACTTCCATGATGAAGCCGGCTGCCAGAAGCTGGGCGATTTCTTCACCAATGATCCTTGTCTTCTCTTCTGATAGGCGGCGGAGGGGTTGCTTGACCGGATTTGCATCCGATCTCACATGCAGCTTGTGCTCGGCGTACTCCCTCGGAACACCCGGCATGTCCTTTGGGGACCATGCGAAGATGTCCCGATTCTGACAGCGGAAGTCGACGAGCTCGCTTTCCTATTTGCTGTCAAGGTTGGCCCCTATGACAGTGTACTTCTCTGGGTGCACGGGTCCAAGATGATCTTCTTGGTTTCCTTGGCCGGCTAGTAGGAGCCCTCAGCCTCCGCCTCCTTGGGGTCAGAAGGCATGTCCGGCTGCTTGCTGACCAGGGACACAACTCGGTTAAGGAGGCGTTTCTCCTCGGCAATGACGAGGGACTCGGCCAGCGGGGAGCTGGCAGCGGCACACGTGAGCGACTTCTGGTAGTCGTAGTGTGGAACCACCTCGAATCGCCATCTTCATCTTCAGGTAGACGTAGTGTGGAACTGATACATCTCCAACGTATCTATAATTTATGAAGTATTCATGCTATTATATTATCCATCTTGGATGTTTTATGGGCTTTACTATGCACTTTTATATTATTTTTGGGACTAACCTATTAACCCAGAGCCCAGTGCCAGTTCCAGTTTTTTCCCTTGTTTCAGTGTTTCGAAGAAAAGGAATATCAAACGGAGTCGGAACGGAATGAAACCTTCTGGAGAAGTTATTTTTGGAAGGAAAGCAACCCGGGAGACTTGGAGTCCACGTCAAGAAAGCAACAAGGAAGGCACGAGGCAGGGGGCGCGCCCTCCACCCTCGTGGGCCCCTCGTGGCTCCCCTGACGTACTTCTTTCACCTATATATACCTATATACCCTAAAACCTTCGGGAAACAGAATAGATCGGGAGTTCCGCCGCCGCAAGCATCTGTAGCCACCAAAAAACCAATCGGGACCCTGTTCCGGCACCCTGCTGGAGGGGGATCCCTCACCGGTGGCCATCTTCATCATCCCGGCGCTCTCCATGACGAGGAGGGAGTAGTTCACCCTCAGGGCTGAGGGTATGTACCAGTAGCTATGTGTTTGATCTCTCTCTCTCTCTCGTGTTCTTGAGGTGATACGATCTTGATGTATCGTGAGCTTTGCTATTGTAGTTGGATCTTATGTTGCTTCTCCCCCTCTACTCTCTTGTAATGGATTGAGTTTTCCCATTGAAGTAATCTTATCGGATTGAGTCTTTAATGATTTGAGAACACTTGATGTATGTCTTGCCGTGCGTATCTGTGGTGATAATTGGATATCACGTGATTCACTTGATGTATGTTTTGGTGATCAACTTGCGGGTTCCGCCCATGAACCTATGCATAGGGGTTGGCACACATTTTCGTCTTGATTCTCCGGTAGAAACTTTGGGGCACTCTTTGAGGTTCTATGTGTTGGTTGAATAGATGAATCTGAGATTGTGTGATGCATATCGTATAATCATACCCACGGATACTTGAGGTGACATTGGAGTATCTAGGTGACATTAGGGTTTTGGTTGATTTGTGTCTTAAGGTGTTATTCTAGTACGAACTCTAGGGCTGTTTGTGGCACTTATAGGAATAGCCCAACTGATTGATTGGAAAGAATAACTTTGAGGTGGTTTCGTACCCTACCATAATCTCTTCGTTTGTTCTCCGCTATTAGTGACTTTGGAGTGACTCTTTGTTGCATGTTGAGGGATAGTTATATGATCCAATTATGTTATTATTGTTGAGAGAACTTGCACTAGTGAAAGTATGAACCCTAGGCCTTGTTTCCTAGCATTGCAATATCGTTTATGCTCACTTTTATCGCTTGCTACCTTGCTGTTTTTATATTTCCAGATTACAAAAACCTATATCTACCATCCATATTGCACTTGTATCACCATCTCTTCGCCGAACTAGTGCACCTATACAATTTACCATTGTATTGGGTGTGTTGGGGACACAAGAGACTCTTTGTTATTTGGTTGCAGGGTTTCTTGAGAGAGACCATCTTCATCCTACGCCTCCCACGGATTGATAAACCTTAGGTCATCCACTTGAGGGAAATTTGCTACTGTCCTACAAACCTCTGCACTTGGAGGACCAACAACGTCTACAAGAAGAAGGTTGTGTAGTAGACATCAAGCTCTTTACTGGCGCCGTTGCCGGGGAGGCTAGGTAAGCGGCACTCGCACCCCTTCAACTAAGCAGTTTCTGGCGCCGTTGCCGGGGAGGTGAGTGCTTGAAGGTATATCTTTAGATCTTGCAATCGAATCTTTTTGTTTCTTGTTTTAGCACTAGTTTAGTTCATAAAAGAAAACTACAAAAAATGGAATTGAGTTTGTCTCATACGCTTCATCTTTTTAATATCTTTCGTGTGAATGACGGGAAGGAAAATTTTGCTCAAGTACTAGAAGAAGAACGCATTAGAATGTTTGGCACTAAATATTTGAATGATGAGCATGATCGCAATGTTGTTAGTGTGAACTCCTTGAATATCCATGATGCTAATGATATGCAGCCACAAGCTTGGGGAAGCTATGTTTGATGAAGATGATATTTTTTGTCCCCTAAGCTTTGATGAGCAAATTTACTATGATGAAAGCATGCCTCCTATCTATGATGATTATTGTGATGACACGTATGCTTTAAAAAATAATGATAACCATGAAACTTGTCATCTTGATCTTAATTTTCAATCACATGATAGTTATTTTGTTGAGTTTGCTCCCACTATTGTTGATGAGAAGAATTTTGCTTATGTGGAGAGTAGTAAAATTTCTATGCAAGTAGATCATGAAAAGGATGCTTTAGGTGCTGGTTATATTGTTGAATTCATTCATGATTCTACTGAAAATTATTATGAGGGAGGAATATATGCTTGGAGGAATTGCAATAATATCAAGTTTCCTCTCTATGTGCTTAAAGTTTTAAAGTTATGCTTGTTTTGCCTTCCTATGCTAGTTGATTATTGTTCCCATAAATTGTTTGCTCACAAAATCCCTATGCATAGGAAGTGGGTTAGACTTAAATGTGCTAGTCACATTCTTAATGATGATCTCTTTATGTTTCAATTCTTATCTTTTATGCGAGCATCATTGAAATCATCATGCCTAGCTAGGGGCGTTAAACGATAGCGCTTGTTGGGAGGCAACCCAATTTTATTTTTGTTCCTTGCTTTTTGGTTCTGTTTAGGAATAAATAATCCATCTAGCTTCTTTTTAGATGTGGTTTTGTGTTTTAATTAGTGTTTGTGCCAAGTAGAACCTTTGGGAAGACTTGGGTGAAGTCTTTATGATCATGCTGTAAAAAACAGAAACTTTAGCGCTCACGAGATTAGCTAAAACGTTTTACTGGAGAGTGCTATTTAGTTGATTCTTTTTGAATATGATTACTAGACAAATTCCTCAGGTCCACCAATTTATTTTAAAATTTTTGGAGTTCCAGAAGTATACGTTTGATACAGATTACTACAGACTGTTCTGTTTTTGACAGATTCTGTTTTCTATGTGTTGTTTGCTTATTTTGATGAATCTATGGCTAGTAAAATAGTTTATAAACCATAGAGAAGTTGGAATACAGTAGATTGAACACCAATACAAATAAATAATGAGTTCATTACAGTACCTTGAAGTGGTGTTTTGTTTTCTTTCGCTAACGGAGCTCACGAGATTTTCTGTTAAGTTTTGTGTTGTGAAGTTTTCAAGTTTTGGGTAAAGATTCGATGGACTATGGAATAAGGAGTGGCAAGAGCCTAAGCTTGGGGATGCCCAAGGCACCCCAAGGTAATATTCAAGGACAACCAAGAGCCTAAGCTTGGGGATGCCCCGGATGGCATCCCCTCTTTCGTCTTCATTCATCGGTAACTTTACTTGGAGCTATATTTTTATTCACCACATGATATGCGTTTTGCTTGGAGCGTTGTTTTATTAGCTTTGCTTCCTGTTTGAATAAAATACCAAGATCTGAAATTCTTAAATGAGAGAGAGTCTTCACATAGCTACATAATTATTTAACTACTCATTTATCTTCACTTATATCTTTTTGGAGTAGTTTGTCACTTACTCGTGTGCTTCACTTATATCCTATGAGTAAATGGTTGAATGATTTGAATGTCATAAATCTGAAATTATATATGTTTCATATGACTTTCCCATGGGGAGTAATTCCTTCAAATATAAGAAGTAGAGGTGGTAAATTTTTTGAAGGTTAGCAAACATTGTACTGGTCACTTGAACAATTCATGAAAGAATATTGAAGGAAGAGAGATTTCATATATAATACTATCTTGGACATCTTCTATGATTTTGATCCCCATTAATTATTTTCAAACCTGAGCATAGTTGGAGTTGGACAAGGAAGACAACATAATGAGTTATGCTTGGGTATATTTGTATAAGTTATATTGTTTTGGATCCTCTAACACGTGGTGCTTGCTATTTAGAATCCTTTGCTAGCCAAAATATCTATACTAAGCGGGAATACTGCTTGTGCATCCAAAATCCTTGAACCAAGTTTCTTCCATGAGTGTCCACCATATCTACCTATATGCGGTATTTACCTGCCGTTCCAAGTAAATTTGCATGTGCCAAACTCTAAACCTTCAAATAATAATCTGTTTTGTATGCCTGAATCGCTCATGTAGCGACTACGGGTTAGCAGTATCTTCCATGCTAGGTGGGTTATTCTCACGGTGAGTGGACACCGCTGATCATTCACGAGAAAATGGCCGGTAACTGGGATGCCCAGTCCCATGATCAAAAGATCAAAATCAAATCAAAAATAATTGCAAACAAAACTCCCCCAGGTTTGATGTTAGTTGGAGGCACCCGTTGTTTCGGGCAAGCCATGGATTGATGATTGTTGGTGGAGGGGGAGTAAAATCTTTACCTTTCTGTTTGGGAACCGCCTATAATGTATGTAGTATGGAAGATATTGGGAACTCTTGGTCATTATGTTGACAATGAAAGCATACCTCTTAAAATTATTTTCATCTCTGTTTTTGCTTCGAGCTCTGGCACCTCTGCAAATCCCTGCTTCCCTCTGCGAAGGGCCTATCTTTTACTTTTATGCAAGAGTCAGTAGTATTCCTTCTCATTCCAACCTACTCTTTAGTTGCAAGCATCATGTGATGGAAAGATCTAAGCATATATGGCCATTCAAATATATTTGATCATGAATTATTATTGTTGACATTACCCTGGGGGTAAAAGGTTGGGAGGCGAAACATTAAGCCCCTATCTTTCTCTGTGTTCGATGGATGCTATTTGTTCTAAAAATATGCTTTGCGTGGTAGAAATCATGGATGACTAAAAGATAGTTGAGCATGTGAAGTTTGCTGAATCAAAGCTCTGACATAGACTCTTCCTGAAAATAAGATGAATTGTAATTGTTTGATGACTAATAACACGGTTTGTTAGTTTTCAAGAAAGTTTATGATCTATACTTTAACATGTGAATAGTTTGTTACTTGATCATGAAAAGTTCTGTGAGTTGAGCTACTGTTATGACATATAATGATGCTAGAAAAGGTGATTGAAATTATCATTGATCAAACTTATGCACCTGCTAGCATTCACACTTCATAAATTATTTCTTTTATCATTTACCTACTCGAGGACGAGCAGGAATTAAGCTTGGGGATGCTGATACGTCTCCAACGTATCTATAATTTATGAAGTATTCATGCTAATATATTATCCATCTTGGATGTTTTATGGGCTTTACTATGTACTTTTATATTACTTTTGGGACTAACCTATTAACCCAGAGCCCAGTGCCAGTTCCAGTTTTTTCCCTTGTTTCAGTGTTTCGAAGAAAAGGAATATCAAACGGAGTCGGAACGGAATGAAACCTTCTGGAGAAGTTATTTTTTGAAGGAAAGCAACCCGGGAGACTTGGAGTCCACGTCAAGAAAGCAATGAGGAAGGCACGAGGCAGGGGGTGCGCCCACCCCCCGGGCATGCCCTCCACCCTCGTGGGCCCCTCGTGGCTCCCCTGACATACTTCTTTCACCTATATATATACCTATATACCCTAAAACCTTCGGGGAACAGAATAGATCGGGAGTTCCGCCGCCGCAGGCCTCTGTAGCCACCAAAAAACCAATCGGGACCCTGTTCCGGCACCCTGCCGGAGGGGGATCCCTCACCGGTGGCCATCTTCATCATCCCGGCGCTCTCCATGACGAGGAGGGAGTAGTTCACCCTCGGGGCTGAGGGTATGTACCAGTAGCTATGTGTTTGATCTCTCTTTCTCGTGTTCTTGTGGTGATACGATCTTGATGTATCGCGAGCTTTGCTATTGTAGTTGGATCTTATGTTGCTTCTCCCCCTCTACTCTCTTGTAATGGATTGAGTTTTCCTTTGAAGTAATCTTATCGGATTGAGTCTTTAATGATTTGAGAACACTTGATGTATGTCTTGCCGTGCGTATCTGTGGTGATAATTGGATATCACGTGATTCACTTGATGTATGTTTTGGTGATCAACTTGCGGGTTCCGCCCATGAACCTATGCATAGGGGTTGGCACACGTTTTCGTCTTGATTCTCCGGTAGAAACTTTGGGGCACTCTTTGAGGTTCTATGTGTTTGTTGAATAGATGAATCTGAGATTGTGTGATGCATATCGTATAATCATACCCACGGATACTTGAGGTGACATTGGAGTATCTAGGTGACATTAGGGTTTTGGTTGATTTGTGTCTTAAGGTGTTATTCTAGTACGAACTCTAGGGCTGTTTGTGGCACTTATAGGAATAGCCCAACTGATTGATTGGAAAGAATAACTTTGAGGTGGTTTCGTACCGTAACATAATCTCTTCGTTTGTTCTCCGCTATTAGTGACTTTGGAGTGACTCTTTGTTGCATGTTGAGGGATAGTTATATGATCCAATTATGTTATTATTGTTGAGAGAACTTGCACTAGTGAAAGTATGAACCCTAGGCCTTGTTTCCTAGCATTGCAATATCGTTCATGCTCACTTTTATCGCTTGCTACCTTGCTGTTTTTATATTTTCAGATTACAAAAACCTATATCTACCATCCATTTTGCACTTGTATCACCATCTCTTCGCCGAACTAGTGCACCTATACAATTTACCATTGTATTGGGTGTGTTGGGGACACAAGAGACTCTTTGTTATTTGGTTGCAGGGTTGCTTGAGAGAGACCATCTTCATCCTACGCCTCCCACGGATTGATAAACCTTAGGTCATCCACTTGAGGGAAATTTGCTACTGTCCTACAAACCTCTGCACTTGGAGGCCCAACAACGTGTACAAGAAGAAGGTTGTGTAGTAGACATCAGGAACCACCATGAATTTGGCCAAAGCTGGTCGGACCAAGAGCGCGTGGTAGGGGCTGTCCAAGTCAACCACCTCGAACCAGATTGGCTCGCGGCGGAAATGGGTCTTGTCGCTGAGCAGGACATCAATCTTGATTTTGCCGATTGGAGAGCAGGAAAGCCCTGGGACAATGCTATGGAACACGGTTCGGCTAGGCTGGAGTTGTTTCTCTTTGATGCCCATCTTCTCCATGGTGTCGCGGTAGAGGATGTTCATGCTGCTGCCGCCGTCTACCAGGACTCGGGAGAAGCGGCAAGCCCGCCTCTCCGTTGAGAAGGTGGAGTCCGGCACCATTGCATAAGCACCCGGCGAAGGCATCATGGCCGGATGGTCATCACGACTCCAGGTGATGGCCTCTCGGACCAATGCATAAATTGGGGGACCTCTGAAACAACAGCATTCACCTCGCGGTGCTGCTAACGCCTTTTGCGCTTGTTGTCGGCTTCGCTGGTGAAGACGACATAAGTGGCGTTCTCGTTGGGGAACTCATCTTGGAGCATGCCGACTGGGCGGGCCGCCGCTGCTGAGGAGCCGGAGCCGCTGGGCCGGCTGGAGGAGGCGGCAAGCCCTCACCCTTGGCGATTCGGGCGAGCCAGTTGCACTGCCGGGTGGTGTGGTTGGATGGCTTCGCGCCACTGTGGAACTTGCATGGGGCATCGAGGGTCTGCTCAAAGGAGAAGGCGGGCTGTCAGGCACCCTTGCCGCCCCACTGATGCTTGGGGTCGGGTTGCCCGACCGGCTGCTGTCGGATTCGGGGTTCCGCAGACCCTTGAGAGGTTCGAACTCTCTCCCCAGTCTGCCCGCTAAACGATCCCACGGCCTAGCTCGACGAACCCAAAGAATGAGAGACACAGGGATTTACCCTGGTTCGGGCCACGTTGCGGTGTAGTACCCTACTCCAGCTTTGTGGTGGATTGCCTCGAGGGGCGGAGGATGAACTAGTACAATGGTTGAACAGCCTTACGAGGTGAGGTGTTCTTGGGCTCGATGAGCTGGTGGGTGTGAGGATGATCTGAATGATCCGTCCCTTGCTACGGTGGTGGCTAGGTCATATTTATAGCGGCCTTGGTCCTCTTCCCAAATGTAGGTGGGAAGGGATCCCACAACGACCAATTTTGATGGGAGACAACTAGTACAAGCTATCCTGACAAAACTAGTCTTCGCCTGCTAAAGGCTCTAGTGGTGACGCTGCAGTGGGCTCCTCGATGACGTCCGTCCTGCCGTCCTGGCGGTCTTGGTCTTGTTGCATCGAAACGGAAACCTTTTCCTGATGCCTCGGGACTCCGCGCCTACGCTTGCCTCCTTAGCACCAAAGAGGAAATTGGTACACTGCACCCGCTGGCGCCCGCCTGGCCTTGGTCGTCATGACTCACGCCACGTGAACCTCGCGAGGTGCTCCCTGCATTGATATCTCCGCTCCTCGGGAGCCAGCCTAGTGAGGCAACCCCCAGGGAGGTCTTGCGTCGTCCGCCTCGTGAGGCTTGGCCCCTCGCAAGGGTCTTGAGTTGTTGCTGCTGAAGCTGGGCCGTACTGGGCCGTTGATGGAGCCCGCCACGGGCCATAGGCAGGCAAGTCTGGGCACCCCCGTTCCCTGGATGCCGACAGCTGCTGATCCTCGATAGTAGCCACTTGCTGGTTGTTGGAAGCCGGCTGCTGGGCCTTGCGATTTTTGTCGTTCGGCTATTGGCGCTGGTGGGTGTCACCAGCCGGGGCTGGAGTAGCCGGCTGGATCACCTTCTCGGATGTGTCAACCCGGATCTCCGACTTCATGGAGGAGTCGGCAGTGGTGTACTTGTCCGCCACGACCAGGAGCTCGTCCAAGGTAGCTGGCTCATCACACAGAAGCTGGTGCTTGAGCAGGGTGCCCTCTCTGCACCCGGTGGTGAAGTACTCGATGGCTTGCACCTCGTGCACCCCTTCGTAGGAGTTGTGCAGCTTGGCCCAGCGCGTCAGGTAGTCGCGGGTGGACTCGGTCGGACCCTAAACGCACATGGAGAGCTGGCGAGGCTTGGGGGTCCGCTTGTAGGTGCTGGTGAAGTTGCCGACGAAGACATCGTTGAAGTCCAACCAGCTGTTGATGCTGTTGGGTTTGAGGCTGCTCAACCATGTCCAGGCCGTGCCCTGGAGCATGAGCGGAACATACTTCATGGCAACGCGCTTGTTGCCGTTTGCTATGCTGACTGCCGTAGCATAGTCGGTCAGCCAGTCCTCCGGCTTCACGGAGCCGGTGTACTTGGGACTGTCGCGAGGGAGTGTGAACCCTTTAGGGAAGGGCTCATTGAGGATGGGGGGCCAAAGCAGGCCGGGCCGATCGTATCCTCTTCTTCTACCGCCAGGGACCGAGCCAGCCGCTCGATCCAGTGACGGCCATCGTTCTCGCCGACTCCTTCACGGGGGCCTAGCCGGGCCCCCAGAGTCGGGTGATCAACCGACCCAGGAGAGGCCAACCTCTCCCTGCGGGGAGGTGGACGCTCGTCCTGCTGGCGTCGGTCCTCCGCCGTTGGAGGGATCTGTCGGCTGTTCACACCCGTCAGGCGAGTGTGCCGGCTGCGGCTAGCAGCCGACTCCGGGTTCTGCTGCCCGCGGCCACTACACTCGGGGACCGGGAGGTTGCTCCGTGCTCGTGGCGGGGTGGTTGGTTCTCGGCTTGTTTGCCGGCTTCCACCGTGCATGCGTCTTGCTGCGTGTTCGCAACATCGAGGAGTTCCTAGAGGCGCGCCATCTGGCTGCGCCGCTCGTCTCCCTCTAGGTTCTCGAGCTCTTGTGCCGCCGCCTGGGCGGCGCACAGTTTCTGCACTGGGGTGTCGTAGATCGGGCGTCCGACTCCCAGCATGCTAGCTATGGCCACGCCCGTTGTCGGACGGTGCCGACTCGGCTGGGCTCGGCTGCAGCTGGAGTGCTGCCTGCTATGCGGTCGATCTCGCGTTGGCTGGCTTCAGCGCAACGCTTCATGGACACAATCTTGTTGGCGTTGTCGAGGATCCTGAGAAGGATCTCCTCCAGCTTCACCGGGCCGGCGTTGGCTCTGATGGGAGTAGCCAGGGCCTACATTGCTGCCTCGCAATGGGTCCTGGGCAGCTTCGCCGGTGTTCTGGCTGTTGCCAGTGATCATCACCTCTACGACGATGCCGGCGTCGAGCGCATCGGCAGAGGTGTCGCAGGCGACAGGAGGGAGCGGGTCGTTGATGACCACCACGACGCTGGGGAACTCGTCGGTGGCGGCTGCATCGGAGGTGGTGAGCTTGTTGAAGAGCTTGGTGAGGTAGTTGACGAAGCAGATGGCCTCCGCGTCGGAGGCGACCGCATTGGAGAGGCTAAGCTTGCCAAAGAGGTCGAGAGGCAGCTCGCGGGGCTGACAGCCCCCGCATCGGGCGATGCACTGGTGCATGCGCAAGCGACCGCATCAGGCTGGCTGATCAAGCCAGGCGCGACGTGCTCGCCGGAGAGGAAGAGGGTTCCCGTCCAGAATGTGTCTCCGGCCGACGCTGCATATGGCCCCATGGTGGGCGCCATCTGTCGTGGTAATCTCATGTTAGATGTCAGGAGGTGGCTTATCATGGGTGGATCCAAGAGGATGTCGTCGGGCCCTAGAAGCAGGAGTGAGCCCGAGCTTGATCGCACATGAGACGTACCCAGGTTCGGGGCTCTCCGGGGAGATAACACCCCTAGTCCTGCTCTACGGGGTCTCCGCATGATGACTATGATCAAATGGTGTACAAGGTTGCTCCTTAAGCTGTGTTGCTAGAGGAGGAAGAAGGGCAGGGCTAGCTCTCTTCTCCTAGCTATGGTGTGTTAGTCGGATGAGGGCTGAACCCTTTGCATGGGTGAGCCCTGGGGGGTTTTATAGGCCAACCCCTAGGGGTACAATGGTAATACGGCCAGGTGTAGGACCCGGACGTTAGTGTCTAGGGTCACCGGGTTCTCCGCCGGCTGCTGGGGCCCGTCTCTAGAGGGCCCCGCCGGCTGCCAAGAATCCGGCCGACAGGTAGGGCCTGCTGCCTGCGGCCCACCCTGATTGCCTTTTGATGTAGCTTCGTACTTGATGATAGAGGCCGCGTCAGGAGCCGTATGGCTATAGTCCCACGTACGGCGGGTTGGTGGCCGCTTGGTCAGCGCACGCTGTAGCCATGCTCCCTCTCGTCGGAGCAGGTGAATGCAAACTCTGAGGGGGGCCGTCTGCTGGGACCCGACCCACCTCCTAGCGCCGCCTTCTGGTGGCATGCCGTCTTCTGGTAGCTCATGGACAGGTAGGGCCTGGGCTGTACCGACCCTCGCCAACGAGGGCCATGTCATGAGTCGCATGGCTACAGTCCTGCGCATGGCAGGTAGGTGGCCGCTTGGTCAGCTCACACTGTAGCCACGCTCCTCCGGGATTCGGGGGAGTGGGTGGTCCTGTAGCCACGCCCCATCTTGTCGTATTGGTTGAGTGCAGACTCCGAGGGGGAGGATAGGCTGGCTGCTGGAGGCCGGCCTGTTCCTCAAGCCGTCTTCTGGGAACGCGTCGTCTTATAGGAGTAGGCCGGATGGTCTTGACCGCCTTCCAAAGGGGCGCCGCCTTCTGGAAGCCGGCCGCCTGCTCGCTAGGCTCGAGGGGCTGGGCTAGCCCCAATGTCTTGAAATGCTAAGGGGTGTGGATGAGGCTACCCGTGGTCTATCCCCCCGACATTCCTCTTTGCAAACTTGGTGAACTTCTTCTTCTTCAGCACAAGCTTCTCGGATTTGTCTTCATGTCTCTCATACGGACAATCATGAACAAAGTGTCTTGGGCTATCACAATTGTAGCATTTCCTTCCTCCAAACGATCTTCCTTGAAGATTCTTCCCTTTGTTTGCCATAGTCCCAGAGTACTTTTTGACTAAGAGAGCCAAGTCTTCCGCAAAGTCATTTGCCGGGCATGAGGTGTCAACATCTTCCTCACAAATCTCTTCACTCACTTCTTCAGCCCTTGAGGGTTGTCTTATCACATGGCCTTCAAGTCAAGATTGGAGTTCTTGGTTGCTTGAGCAATTGCAAAGGTCTTCTTGGACTTGGTCTCCAAAAGAACATGAGTGGAGAAAGTGTAAACAACGTGAGCCACAGTCAACTTGTGATAATCCGGATGTTGATGTACCATCATGACCATGGTATGTTCCGTGAGGACCATAACATCTATGAACTTGTCCTTGATGAAGCCATCATTTGCCCAAGTGCACCCAAAGGTTCTCAAGTTGAGCACAAGGGACTTTAACCTTCGGTAAACCTCTTCCGCGGACTCACCCTCATTCCTCAAAAAGAGATTGACTTCTTGCTTGAGCAAAGCCAATCGAGATCTTCGAATTGCTTCATCTCCTTCGAGAGCCTCCTCAAGGCAATCCCATATTTCCTTGGCGGTCTTAAGGAGAGCAATGGAGTCACTATAGTCTTTGGTTACCGTGGTGCGCAACATGTTGTGGGCGGTTGCATTGAGTTGATCATCAACCACTTCACTTGGAGTGAGATTCATTGGGTCCTTGGGGTTGAATCCATTGACCACAATACACCACAACTAAGTTGAAGCACTGTGCATGTAAGACTCCATATCTAGCTTCCACTTAGCAAACGCATTAGCTGTCAAAGGGGGCAGAGGTCCAACATGATTAATGCGAGGATGTTGCAAGGGTTGTGGTGAGTAAAAGGGTTCCATGACATTGTACTTGGGAACATGAGTACGAACCGGAGATGCAAGAGGTTCTCTCGAGTCATCCGCATCATGAATGGCATTTGGATCAAATGAGTTTTATGCGGATGTCGTGGGCTTTAAGCGAGCATCAATTTCCTCCTTGACCGAGGAAGGAATTCTTTCAACATAGAGGCTCCGAGGTCCACAAACATTGAAAGAATATCAACCGCGGTCAAAGGGGCACTTGGGTTAATAGGAGCGGCGGGAGCAATGACCGGGGAACCAAGTACCTCGGGCGGCGGGGGGTAGGTTTTGACCATCCTCCGCAACGGGTGCGCCACCTCCCTCATTCCCTAGATCGACCATATCCTCTAAGGTTGTAAAACCTTATATTAGAGCACGAGGCTCTAATACCAATTAAAAGGATCGATACGGTCGACTAGAGGGGGTGAATAGGAGACTACACATTTTAATCTTTCTTGTCAATTTTAAGTTTAGCGGATAAATAGGGTTCACTAGATATGCAACTAGGTGAACACAACCTATATGACATGCAAGGTTAAAGCAAAGTATGCTAGGCAAAAATCTAATTAGCAAGCCAACAAGCATACAAGGCAAAGTAAAGTGCGGGAAAGGATTAACCACAAGTGAGGCGAGGACGCGGATTTTATCCCGAAGTTCACTCTTCCTTGGGGAAGAGCTACTCTCCGTTTAGAGCGGTGCCGGAGCCAAAACTTGCGGAACGCCACGAAGGCTCACCATAGTCTCTATTGAGTCACCCCCAACGGATGAGCCTCAAATCACTCGGGGTTGGTCTTGAAGGTAACCACCTCACCTTTACAAACTTCTCCGGAGCACACCACAAGCAAGGAAGCTTCCAAAGGAACCTCTAGCCACCTAGGCGCCCAAGCTCCAAGAGTAACAAGTCAATGGGGAAGAAATGTTGCGGGGAACTCGATTTGGTTTGGTCAAGATGTAGATCGGGTCTTGCTCTCCCAATCCCCAAAGTTTCAGCAAGATTGGGTGGAGGGATTGAGAGTATTGAGCAAAATGAGGTGTAGCAATGGTGGAGCTCAACAAGACATTAGGGTTAGGGATGGAGGAAGAAGAAGGGGGTCTTTTATAGTGTTTGTCCCGGGGTGGCCGTTTCTGCCCGTTGGACCCCATGCGCATGGGCTAAGTCAGCCCCGTGCGCATGGGGTACTAAGAGACTTTCAAACCACCACGTGCGCATGGGGTACTCAGAGACTTTCACACCACCCGGTGCACACGGGGTACTCAGAGAGTTTACGCAGTACCCCGTGTGTCGTGGTTTTGTCACGACAGATGTCCTAGAGAAAGGACTTAGTCGTGGAGCCATCGCTACGGGTTAGCTTAAAGGGGTTAAAGCGGACAAGGGACGCAAGAGAGTTTTATACTAGTTCGGCCCCTTACGATGAAGGTAAAAGCCTACGTCTAGTTGTGATGGAATTGATGGGGTTTCGATGACCAGGGAGCGAATACGCTTTGCCTGAGTCTTGAGTTGTTGCCTGTTGTCCTTGAACCGCCGCCGGGTCGTCCCCTTATATACATGGGTTGACGCCCGTCGGTTTATAGACTCCGAGGCCGGCTCATAATCGTGTCCGGCTCGGTCTCTGCTACTTCTATCTTACAACACAAGTTTACATCTCAATGCCGGTTTGTGTCTACAGGCCTTAAACCGGCTTTGGGCCCTGGGCCTTCATGAAGCGTCACCGTCTGTCTTCATGGGCTTCAGATACAGATGAACTACTTATGAAGTTAACCCGGCCTCTCCTGGCCGGTTTACGCCCAGTGGTAATATCCCCAACATTAGGCCCCAGATTGATTTGAACTGGTTCATGTCAATCCTCAATACTTAAGAAAATTTCTTCTTCAACATCTTCACACAATCTTGTAAACCGCCATGACATCATTTTCTAGGATCATGGTAAACCGCCGTGACGTCACCTGTCATTAACGAGCCTCCGACAATCGAGGCGACAGCATCACCTCATATCCAAAAATCCGGCTCCTCGATTTTCGCATCTGTCGTTTATCTCCCTTATAAATAGGGCCAGGGGGTCTTTCCATTTTCCCCCTCGTGCCTCTTCGCTTCATCGTCATCCTCGCGACGCCCGACCCTTCGACCTCGGCCGCCGCCGCAACCTTCGACTGCTGCACCAACCTTGGCCGCTGCATCGACCTGAACGTACCAGAGCTCCTCCGCGCGCCGCCGCTGCTCAACAGCATCCGTAAGTCTCCCCTTTCTCTTACCATAGATCTGCACTTAGGGTTTCTGTCGTTCATCAGTGTTCGTCGCCGCCCTTCTTTTTCCTTATTTATATCCATGGATTAGATCCAAAAACCACATAGATCTCGCGCGGTAGTAGTTTAAGCCACATAGATCTCGCGCGGTAGTAGTTTCAGCACCTGTTTGATATCCAACTCATCTTAACTTGGTGAACTTTTAGTACGCTGGAATTTAGGTCAGAATATATTTTGTTTTCCTACGCGCGGTAGATCTGAAATTACCATAGCAAGATGTGAAACTTGTTTCTTCCTTCACTTACACACTTTGAATACCAGATTGGCCGGTTTAACTTCACAGAAAAAATGATGACCCGGTAGATACCATTAGTCCCCTGTTGAACCGTCAATGCATTATACCGTTCCATTGTCAGACTCCGGTTTACGAATAACCAAATCCGGTTTACCAATATGCTTGTATCCTCATACCGCTGTATAGTTGTCCACTGTAAATCTTAAACCGGTAATAATCATTTTTCAGATTTTCCTTGTCATGGCTAAACAAGTCTATGAGTGCAATTGGGCTCCCTCTCGAGTAACCGAGGAGCAGTTAAACAACCTTGTTAAAACGGGCGCTTTAGCCAAGAAAGATGTCATCCACTGGAGGGTCCCTGGCCCGGAAAATCCTCCTACACCCAAGGATGGAGAGGTAGTCGTGTTTGCTGATCATCTCGGACGAGGTTTTAGCCCTCCCGGTTCAAAAAATTTCCGAGATGTGCTAGCCAATTTTCAGCTGCGCCCTCAAGACATCGGTCCCAACTCTGTTACCAACATCTGCCACTTCCAAGTATTCTGTGAAGTTTATCTGCAAGAGGAACCTACAGTCGAACTGTTTAGGGATTTCTTTCACTTAAACCGTCGCACCGAGTTCTCAGATGGACCCAATACGGAACTGGGCGGAATGGCGGTTCAGAAGAGGAAAGAAGTCACCTTCCCCCATCCCAAACTCCACAGTCACCCCAAAGAGTGGAACCAAACTTGGTTTTACTGCATGGATACCTCTCCATCTGACGAAAACCCCCTGCCGGGTTACCGCCCTGAACGCCTGAGCAACACACACCCGTTTCCTCAGAGGTTGACAGCAAGAGAACGGGCCAACTATGCTCCCCAACTATCAAAGCTTAGAGCCTTCATGGCGAACGGTTTGACAGGAGTTGATCTTGCTCGTTGCTGGATAAGCTGGAGCATTCTGCCCTTAAGCCGGCGCCCCGGTTTGATGTGTGAGTACACGGGGAGTTTGAAGGATGCTCAGCGGCACATTGACATTCAGCTTACAGACGAAGAAGTCACTGAGGCTGTAAAGAAAATACTGAACGAACCGGAGGCCGTCTGTGCCCAAACCGGACTACTCCCTTTCTGCACCTTCAACAAACCACCAGCTGTAAGAATCATATAATCCTTTGTATCTGAATTTGCTTCTGTCCAAATATTCTCTGAAAGTGTGATTATTTTCTGACAGGGTGATGATCCGTTCTGGAACAAGAAACCATCACAAGACAAACCGGCGAAGCCGCAAGACAAACCGGTCAAGCCAGTTCGTCCAAAGACCAAGGTTGTTAAGAAACCTGCCAAAAGAAGGACCACCGCATCCTCCGATCTACCCGCTGATGACGATGTGCGTAATCCGGAACCAGAGGTAGAACTTGACTCTCTTGGTTCATTTTTCGTACATCTCATTGACAATGATTATTATCAGGACGACGCTGAAGGTAGTCACGCTGAGGACGTAGAGGTAACCATTCTTTCCTCCGATTCAGATCCTCTGCCAACACCAAAAATCCGTCAAGCAAACCGGAAAGTAAAATTTTCTCACCCTCTTGCTTACTTGGACCCAAACTTTCTTTTGAAGACGCAGCAGCACGAAGCTCGCCGTACAACCCGGCACAGCGGCCAGGTAGTTACCTCCGCCGGTTTACCGAACAGTCCGGTTCGGAAACGCCGATCAGAGGTCTCTTATCCCATTGATACTTCATGCCCAAAAGCAGGTTGTTTTCGCCAGCCTCTTAACCCGTCTGATTCAAATTATCAGGGTACTTCTCACTCATCCTCTGGCGAGTCATCGGCCACACAGCTTCCACCCCTCAAAACAGTTCCTGGGTGAGCTATGCACATGTCTTTACTCTTGATGTGTTTTACATACTGTACTGATCCTTATGTCTATCTTTTCTCAGCGCCAAGCCAAGACCCAGCAAGAAAGCTCGGTTAAACAAACCGGCTGATGATAATGTAGCTGCTGAACCGGAAACAACTCCAGAGGCGGAAGAAACCGATGTTGACGCCATGCTTCACGATCCGCCGCCTCAAGACCATGACTTCCTTGCTGAACAAGTGCAAGTTGACACTACCAGCCATGCAGACCGGCCAACCAGCCCTGTCCGAACTGATGACAAACCGGTCAGTCCAGTTAAGGACACTGATAAACCGCCAACTCCGGTGAAGGCTGCTGATGAAGAAGATGATGATATTATGATTACTGGCACTGGCCACACCACTCCTGGCAATCCTGTAGCTTTGTCAAAGCATACTGCCAAGGATGATCTCTCTGCTATCGGCAAAGGCAAATGGAATGCCGATTTATCAAGCTACGCCCATCTCAATGCTCAAGACATTCACTCTGGCTTCTTGAACCGTCTGTATACCAGCCGTGATTATGAAGCTAGTTTGGTAAACTTGATGAAGGAGCGATATGAGGTAACTACCATTTTTCTCTTTTGTCCAATTGTAGTTTATCAATTCCTAGTAGCCCCCAAGTGACGGTTTATGATACCGATCTAAACCGGGACTTTTGTCATAACTTATCTTTGCATATTTAGCCTCCAGGGACCGGATTACCTCGTTAAGATGAACCGGTTTCTTTAAAATTTGCCATACTGCTCTTTCACTGGTATAGCCCCCAAGGGCCGGTTTAACTTTATAAAGATGAACCGGGACTGTAGAAGAACTCCCATACCAACAGCTTTTTGAGCAAATACACATTAGCCCCCAAGTGCCAAGATTAATACTTGTATTGTGCTTGGGACTTGTAGAAATTTCTGATCAAGAGCAAACATGCATTAGCCCCCAAGTATCAAGGGCATAACTTGTTATGGGCTTGGTACTTCAAATATGTAATGTCAACTCATGATACATCTGTCCCTTTACAGGCGGAGCTGAGCAAGAAGGAACGCCAAACCGCTGATCTGCAAGAGAACATCAAAACCCAGCAAGCTGAAGCCTCCAAAGCGAAGGAAGAGTTGACCCGCGCTCTAGGCGCTATGGAGAAACTGAAAGAGGGCTTCAACAAAGAGCGGACGTATTGGGAGACTGAAAAAGCCGCTTTGATAAAAAGGGCTGAAAACGCAGAAGCCGCTCTTAAACTGGTGGTTGACGAGATGACTGGTGTAAAGCGGCAAGTGCATGCTATGACCGCTGCTGTGTTTGGTAAGCATCCTTCCTTTATGCTTTCAACATATCCTCGCCATAAACCGGGAAGTACGTCCACTGGCTTGTCAACTTGCTGAAGAGGCTGATCTTTCATTTTACCAGGCGAGCTATGATACCAATAACAAGCGGGTTGCTGCACCAACTCCCGAGGCTGAAAACCTGATCCCTCCAATCCGTAAGGACACTTATGCCCCTGACATTGAACCGTCCACCCTTATAAGCGACGAAGCTGTTTTCCAAGCTTTAACCGGGATCGACTGGACAACTGTTGACTTCCAGCCGCTAGGTAGAGACGAAGAAGATGAACCGGTGCAAGATGATCCGCAGCCGTCAGGTCAAGCTGCTCAGCGATCATAACCTGGGGGCCGGTTTAATCTTCCATACTGCAATGTTTATTGAGAAACAATTATTCCTTTCGGCACTGAAACGCCTTGTAATAGGCTAGTTAAAACACTTGGTCTGTTATGCCTTCATGCATATTTATCTGCAACTGATGCGTGTTAATCCGCCATGCTTGAGATATGATGTTCATAATCCATAGCTATTTATTCAGTTGTTCCTGCAGATAAAAAGCTTAAAGCGCCCTGGCGGTTTACCACCGGGCGGGTCATGAGACCCAACTATATATATGACCAAGGTTTATAACCAAGGTTGTAAAAGATAACCAAATATGGAAATATATGATACCTGCGACCTTTAGGCATAGTGTTGGCTGACCAACCTTGTAATGAGGGTAATAACCTTAATCCAGAGTAAAAGTATCTCCTGCTATATAATGCCGGTTTACAACAAAACCGTTCCAGGTTGTGATAAACACCGGTTTATTCCATACTGGTGACTATGAGTCAAAACCAGACCGGGCTGATAGTCTCCGATTATAACTTGGTCATGTACTGACAACTTGTAGTTGACAGCCTAATCGGGTAGATAAACACTGATTTGAACATCACAAATCTTAGCAAAAGAAAAAGAAATTTAGCAAAAGGCAAATGAAACCGTTGTAGTCAAGGCTTTTCACGGGCTGCCAGGCCCCAAATTTGATCAACAGGTGTTGCTATGGTTCGGGTTCGACCAAGCCCCCGAGTGATGCTGTGGCATTACGCCGATCAAATGGTTCGAGTTCGACCAAGCCCCCAAGTGATGCTGTGGCATTACGCCGATCAAGAGGTGTAGCTATGGTTCGGGTTCGACCAAGCCCCCAAGTGATGCTGTGGCATTGCGCTGATCAAGAGGCGTAGCTATGGTTCGGATACGACCAAGGCCCCAAGTGATGCGGTGACATTGCGCCGATCAAGAGGCGTAGCTATGGTTCGGATATGACCAAGCCCCCAAGTGATGCTGTGGCATTGCGCCGATCAAGAGGCGTAGCTATGGTTCGGATACGACCAAGCCCCCAAGTGATGCTGTGGCATTGCGCCGATCAAGAGGCGTAGCTATGGTTCGGATACGACCAAGCCCCCAAGTGATGCTGTGGCATTGCGCCAATCAAGAGGCGTAGCTATGGTCCGGATACGACCAAGCCCCCAAGTGATCTAATATCAAGCTTTAAGAAGCTAAATCAAGGGGTAAACCGGACACCGCTTTGTAAGCTCCATGTAACCACACGTGATGTAAGAAAACAACAGATACCCCGCTTTAGCTGAGGTTCCGGTTTATTATATTGATCATAATATATACAATGTCATAATATGTACATAAGCAGAGCCTGTAGCTCAAGTATAGTACGGCCGAAGATGAGCAATATTCCACGACCGGTTGGTCTCCTCCTCCGATTTACGTGAGTCTTTGCGCTCTGGAACATCGATTAGGTAGTACGACCCATTATGCAGATCCTTGCTGACCACAAAAGGTCCTTCCCAAGGGGGAGATAGCTTGTGCACATCCGTCTGATCCTAGATGAGTCGAAGCACCAAATCTCCTTCTTGAAAGGTTCTGGTTCTAACCCGGCGGCTATGATAACAACGCAGATCTTGCTGATAAATCGCCGAACGAGCTGCCGCCATGTCACGCTCCTCATCTAACAGGTCAAGAGCTTCCTGCCGTGCCTTCTCGTTATCCGCTTCAACATATGCCGCTACACGAGGCGAGTCATGACGGATGTCACTAGGAAGAACTGCTTCCGCCCCATAAACCATGAAGAACGGCATGTAGCCTGTCGATCTATTGGGTGTGGTATTCATGCTCCATAACACTGAAGGTAACTCCTCAACCCAACAACCCGGCATCCGTTGCAAAGGAACCATAAGCTGGGGTTTGATGCCTCTCAAGATCTCTTGATTGGCCCTCTCCGCTTGACCATTGGACTGGGGGTGAGCCACTAATGACACGTCAAGCCGGATGTGCTAACGTTGACAGAACTCCTTCATGGCACCCTTTGACAGATTGGTACCATTGTCTGTTATAATGCTGTGTGGAAAGCCAAACCGGAAGATCACCTTTTTGATGAATTGAACTACCGTGGCTGCATCACACTTACTAACTGGCTCTGCCTCCACCCACTTCGTGAACTTATCAACTGCCACCAAAAGGTGGGTCTTCTTGTCCTTGGACCTCTTGAAAGGCCCAACCATATCCAGTCCCCAAGTTGCAAACGGCCAGGTGATTGGAATCATCCTCAATTCTTGAGCTGGTACATGAGCATGCTGTGAGAATTTCTGACAGCCATCACATCTTTTAACCAAGTCCTCGGCATCAGCATGAGCTGTCAACCAATAGAAACCGTGACGAAACGCCTTGGCCACCAAAGATTTTGAACCGGCGTGGTGTCCACAATCTCCTTCGTGGATCTCACGCAAAATTTCACGGCCTTCCTCAGGAGATACACATCATTGAAACGCCCCTGTCACACTGCAATGATGTAACTCTCCATTGATAATAGTCATGGACTTGGACCGCCGGGTTATCTGTCTGGCCAAAGTTTCATCTTCTGGTAACTCACCCCGGTTTATATACGCCAGATACGGAACCGTCCAATCCGGGATAACATGTAGAGCTGCCACCAACTGAGCCGCTGGATCAGGAGCAGCCAAATCCTCTTCACCAGGGAGCTTGACGGACAGATTATGCAAAACATCCAGGAAGACATTAGGTGGAACCAGTTTACGTTGGGAACCCAGGCGGCTTAAAGCGTCTGCCGCTTCATTCTTCCGCCGGTCCACATGATCCACCTGATAACCTTTGAAGTGACCTGCAACAATATCCACCTCACGACGATATGCTGCCATTAGTGGGTCCTTGGAATCCCAAGTGCCGGACACTTGTTGAGCCACCAGATCCGAGTCACCGAAGCACTTAACTCGGCTGAGATTCATCTCCTTAGCCATCCGAAGACCATGGCTCATATTCAGCTGCATTATTAGTGCAAGGGAACATTAAACGGAGAACATAACAAAACTTATCACCTCGTGGGGAAGTTAACACGACTCCGGCCCCTGAGCCCTCAATTGCCTGGACCCATCAAAATGAATAGTCCAATAAGTGTGATCCGGCTTCTCTTCTGGCGCTTGTAATTCTGTCCAATCATTGATGAAATTCACAAGTGCCTGAGATTTGATCACCGTTCGGGGTATGTATTTCAATCCATGAGGCCCGAGCTCGATAGCCCACTTAGCAATCCGACCAGTTGCCTCCCTATTCTGGATTATATCCCCCAAAGGAGCAGAGCTGACCACCGTGATGGGATGACCTTGGAAATAGTGCCTAAGCTTCCGGCTTGCCATGAAAACCCCATACACCAATTTTTGCCAATGCGGGTACCTCTGCTTGGATTCAATGAGTACCTCACTAATATAGTAAACCGGCCGCTGAACCGGATATTCCTTTCCTTCCTCCTTGCGCTCCACCACAATAGCCACACTAACAGCCCGAGCGTTAGCTGCCACATATAGCAACAATGGCTCTTTGTCAACCGGAGCAGCGAGAATCGGCGGATTAGCTAGCTGCCGCTTTAAGTCCTCAAATGCTTCATTAGCGGCGTCACTCCAGACGAAGTTATCCATTTTCTTCAGCATCTGTTACAAAGGGATGGCCTTCTCGCCGAGGCGACTGACAAAACAGCTCAACACGACAATCCGGCCTGCCAGGCGTTGAACATCATTGATACACTTTGGTTTAGCCAAGGAGGTGATGGCTTTGATCTTTTCCGGATTAGCTTCAATGCCCCTGTTAGACACCAAAAAGCCCAGGAGCTTCCCTGCAGGTACACCAAAGACACATTTGGCCGGATTAAGCATCATTTTATAAAGCCGCAGGTTAACAAAGGTTTCCTTCAAGTCATCAATCAATGTCTCCTTCTTCCTTGATTTTACCACAATATCATCCACATAGGCATGAACATTGCGGCCGATCTGTTTATGAAGACAATTCTGCACACACCGTTGATAAGTTGCCTGTGCACTCTTGAGCCCAAAGGGCATGGACACATAGCAGAAGGCTCCAAAGGGAGTTATGAAGGTTGTCTTCTCCTGGTCCTTAACTGCCATTTTGATTTGATGATAACCAGAATATGCATCCAAAAAACTTAAACGCTCACAACCCGCCGTAGCATCAATAATTTGATCAATACGGGGGAGGGCAAAAGGATCTGCTGGACAAGCTTTGTTGAGATCTGTGTAGTCCACACACATAAGCCAAGTGCCATTCTTCTTGAGGACCAGCACCGGATTAGCCAACCACTCAGGATGGAATACTTCAACGATAAATCCAGCCACCAAGAGCCTGGCTACTTCTTCTCCAATAGCTTTGCGTCTTTCTTCATTGAACCGGCGGAGAAACTGCTTGACCGGTTTATACTTAGGATCAACATTGAGAGTGTGCTCAGCGAGTTCTCTCGGTACACCAGGCATGTTAGAAGGCTTCCATGCAAAGATGTCCCGATTCTCACGGATGAACTCGATGAGCGCGCTTTCCTATTTCGGATCCAAGTTAGCGCTGATCCTAAACTACTTGGACGAATCGCCAGGCACGAAGTCAAAAAGTTTAGTCTCATTAGCCGATTTAAACTTCAGGGCCGGATCATGCTCCATAGTTGGTTTCTTCAACGAAGTCATATCTGCTGGATCAACATTGTCGTTGTAAAACTTCAACTCCTCTGTTGCACAAACCGACTCAGCATAAGCCGCATCACCTTCCTCACACTCGAGAGCAATCTTGCGGCTTCCATGCACGGTTATGGTTCCCTTGTGACCCGGCATCTTGAGCTGTAGATAGACATAACAGGGCCATGCCATAAACTTAGCATAAGCTGACCGTCCAAATAGGGCATGATACGGGCTTCTGATTTTCACCACTTCAAAGGTCAAGGTTTCTGATCTCGAGTCATGCTCATCTCCAAAAGCCACCTCCAGAGCTATCTTACCAACAGGATATGCCGACTTACCAGGCACCACACCATGGAACACCGTATTGGACGGTTTAAGATTTTTATCTGTTAGCCCCATGCGACGGAAAGTTTCATAATAGAGGATATTGATACTACTCCCTCCATCCATGAGTACCTTAGTGAACTTATAACCTCCCGCCTGAGGTGCCACCACCAGAGCCAGATGACCCGGATTGTCAACCCAGGGTGGATGATCTTCTCTACTCCACACAATGGGCTGCTCGGACCAGCGCAAATAACGGGGCACCGCCGGTTCAACGGCATTCACCAGCCTTTTATGAAGCTTCTGATCGCGCTTGTCCAAGCTAGTGGTGAAGACATGACACTGTCCGCTATTCAACTGCTTCGGGTTGCTCTGGTAACCCGACTGCTGCTGCTGCTGATTGCCCTGATGATTATAACCACCTTGGTTACCTTGATTACTTTGATTGTTATGTCCACCCTGATTGCCATGGAATCCTGAACCGAAATTTCCTCCGCCATAACCCGGCCCATGAGAGCCAGAGCCCGAACCGCCTCCTGATCCATGATCATACCGGAAAGAATCAGAATTTTGAACTCTTGCATGATGTAACAATCTTTCCAGAGGTGTGTAGACGGTTCCTCCTTCGTCCCATGCTTTGGAAGGGGCTGGTTCAACAGATACGACAAACGGTCCGAATTACGATTCGGCATTCCACTGTGCCGGGGCGGTTTACCCTTACGCCGCTGGCCCTTGTCGTGTGTATTAGTGTTAGCCACAAAGTCTAAACCGTGGTCCGCTTTACGCTTGCCGCCGTTTCCATGACCCGCCGGGTTGTGGTGCTGCCCCTTGGTGTTGTCGCTCTTCTTTCCCTTCCCTGTCTTATCATCATCAGACTCGGGATCCTTGGTACTATCAGAGTCGGCATACTTCACCAGTGCAGCCATGAGGGTTCCCATGTCATTACAATGACGTTTGAGCCGTCCCAATTTCAACTTCAAGGGTTCAAACCGGCAATTTCCTTCCAATCTTAAAACTGCGGTGTCAGCGTTGATGCGGTCTGATGAATGCAAAATCTCTGAAACCCGGCGCACCCAATGGGTTGTTGACTCTCCTTCCTCCTGGACACAGGCAGCTAAGTCCACAATTGACATGGGCTGCTTGCATGTATCCTTGAAATTCTGAATAAACCGGGCTCTCAACTCGGCCCATGACCTGATAGAATTAGCCGGTAAGCTCTTTAGCCAAGTGCGGGTCGTTCCTTCTAGCATCATGGTGAAGTACTTCACACATGCCGCATCATCCACGTCCAGCATCTCCATGGCCATCTCGTAGCTTTCAACCCATGTTTCAGGGGATAAATCGGCGGTGTAATTCGGCACCTTGCGCGGGCCCTTGAAATCCTTGGGCAGGCGCACATTGCGCAACGCTGGGACAAGACATGGCACTCCCAAGGAACTAGAGGTAACTCCTGGTTCCACCGATGTGGTTGGACGAACCGGAGTAAGCTGACGGGCCTCGTGCTGCGCCGCTAACTCGGCCTCTCTGCGTGCTCGAGCCCGGTCCACCACCTCCTGAGCATCACCAGCACCACCCGTCGGGTTATGGCCACGGGGCGGATCACGGTTCCGCGCATTGCTTGATACTGCCGGTTCATCCATACGCCTGCTGTAACTCCGGCTTGGACGGGGAGTGGAATGAATCCGATCGCGACTATATGAATAAGCCTCCTGTTGAACCAAGGCTGTCTGAAGAAGCTCCTTAACCTGACGCGTCTCGACCGCTGCTGGAGAATCGCCTTCGATTGGGATGGCCGCCAGCCGTGAAGCGGCAGCGACAATGTTGTCCATTGGGTTAGAATAATGACCCGGTGGCGTGGGGACATGAGGTACCACAATGTTGTTCTGACGAGGCGGATCCACCAAACGTGGCTGAACCGGCGCCCCTGCTCCGGGTGCCTCTGCCCGGTTTACCACCGACGAATTACTGGTCCCTGCTCCTAGGGTGTTAAAGAGATTTCAAGCGTCATAAACCGGCGGCAGGCGAGATCGGTGCCTCCTCTTCAGGACTTCGTTCGACGCACTCTGATCCAGCATAATCCGGTAAGCTTGTGCATCCAAAGCGGCCCGCTCCGCGGCTATCCTGGTATCCTCAGCTGCTAAGTCGGCTTTTGCCTGGGTGATCTGATCTTTCACTTTAGCGATTTCCGCATTGTGTGCATCCTGATCCGCCGGGTTAACCTCCGCCATCAGCGTTGCCAACACATCAAACAAATCAGATAGAACCTGAGCTGGCGGTCGCACAGGGCCTCCTGCCCCAGCCGCTGCCGCCGCTGATCCGGAAATCATCGCCGCTGCGGTCGAAGAGTGGAGTGCTGGTTGCGTGCCGGCCATGAAGATCGCCACCCGGTTTGGCAGATCAAAGGGGTCCGGAATACTGTCGCCATCGGAACAGCCCCCAATCCGGCCATCTTGTAACTGGTATAATGACTCGGTCTCTCCAGTCGATGACTCGTCGCTGGAATAAACGACGGTCTCACCACCAGATTCCGATCTATCCTCAGATTCCCCTCCATGGATAACTCCCACGAAGGCACGCTTCATGACAAGCTTGACCCGGGCAGATCTCGCACACTGAGCCGTTTCGACGAGGTCAGTGCAGATGTCCGGCTCAGGGCCCGATTCGCCGATCTTGCCAATGAAAACGTGTATGCCACCAAAGGGGACCCGGTACCCGTACTCGATTGAGCCGGCCTCGGGGCCCTAGCCTGCATCGTCGATGTAGAGCTTGCCGCGACGACTCTTGGTCATCCGGCCCACATCGTAACCCTTGAGTCCTTCGAAGTTGCCCTCCAAGGACTTGAAACCATCATGCGATAGCCCCACGGTGGGCGCCAACTGTCGCGGTTTTGTCACGGCAGATGTCCTAGAGAAAGGACTTAGTCGTGGAGCCATCGCTACGGGTTAGCTTAAAGGGGTTAAAGCGGACAAGGGACACAAGAGAGTTTTATACTAGTTCGGCCCCTTACGATGAAGGTAAAAGCCTACGTCTAGTTGTGTTGGAATTGATGGGGTTTCGATGACCAGGGAGCGAATACGCTTTGCCTGAGTCTCGAGTTGTTGTCTGTTGTCCTTGAACCGCCGCCGAGTCATCCCCTTATATACATGGGTTGACGCCCGTCGGTTTACAGACTCCGAGGCCGTCTCATAATTGTGTCCGGCTCGGTCTCTGCTACTTCTATCTTACAACACAAGTTTACATCTCAATGCCGGTTTGTGTCTACCGGCTTTGGGCCCTGGGACTTCATGAAGCGTCACCGTCTGTCTTCATGGGCTTCAGATACAGATGAACTACTTATGAAGTTAACCCGACCTCTCCTGGCCGGTTTACGCCCAGTGGTAATATCCCCAACACCGTGTACCCTGAGAGTTACGCGGTACCCCGTGCGCACGGGGGTCCAAAGACCCCGTGCGCACGGGGTACCCAGTAAGTTTCTATTGCAATCACTCTGAGTACCACATGCACGCACACTATGGAATTAGGTTGTTGGAATGGGTAGGCTAATGTATATGGTTCGGCGATGGCATTCCTACACAACTTTTATCCACACGCGACCCCTCTTAATAGTGCAGTCTTTCCTACGACTTGAAGCAAACCAAAAACTAAAACTTTAGAATCGCCGGTAGACCACACCTTTGATCTTTTTGAATTGGGGGGTCGCACATCTCCATTACAAAGCACTTGGAACCAATATCCTGAGATATACTTTAGCAACTGATATTAGTTCAACTAACCACATTGTCATCACACTAGAATATAGTTTAAGTGCCACTTGCACTTTCATCTTTCCATACACAACAAACAAAATCTTATCTTCCGAGCGGGGCGGGCGAGGCCATTTTCTCCATGCTTCCAGGTTTGTCATCGGATTAGGTGGGTTTGACATGTTTCTTCAAAGTTTGCCATCGGAACAGGTGGACGAGGCCTGTTTCTTCAAAGTTTGCCATGGGTGCCGGCGCGGCTGTGAGTGAGCCAAGGGTGCCCGCGCGGCTACGAGCTAGCCACAGGTTAAAAACTTGTACACAGTTTAGTTTTGGAAGAACTAATGCGGGAAGAGACATTCAGGACATACTTTAGCTCCTCCAATTGGAGGTGTGACATGGCCCCAACTGTTCATCCCATTCGTACATGGTCCCGACTGTTCTTGTCTGCTAGCGAGGCATACACCTGTTAAAAATAAGAATAAACTGAGTTAAGTATACAACCAGTACATAGCAAGGCTTGACATATGTATACATTCAACCCTTTTGAAATCTTAATACGTCAAGCCATGTGCTACTTCTCGAGAGGTATCCTAACCACGACTATAATTTTTCTCACGTTCTACCAAAGTAACATGTACCAAGAACATGGCTGAGAGAGGCTAATTTGTTATATACATGATTTCTAATCAACAAGCAACGCTATCAGATTAATAGCATCATGAATATCCTTGTGCGGTTTCAGATTAGCTCCATAGTGTTCCTTTTTTGAATTATCAAGAGCTTGTTTACATTGCACACAAATCGCATTGAAACCATTGGCTACATAGTCATCACATTTTTACCTTTGCTTTTCTGCCTACTTTTTTCTACTGACTCTGTGCTTTTCTGTGTGATTTTTCTACTCTCCTATATTTTATTCTTTTCTTAATCCCGGCCAGCCTAGGAAGAAGAAAACTTGAATCAAAGTAGTTAATCCATTGCACAACTCAATGCATTTCAAATTGTTCTGTTACCTCCACCAAAATCATGCAGATACAAAGATAATACAAGAAGGTAAGTTTCCTTCCTTTGGGCAGGCCAAGAAATCTAACCGCTGCCATTTTACGAAACCTGTAGCAAGCAGCATTAGATGACAATGCTGGTTATTGGACAGAAAAACTGTTGAGAAGCACTATTGTAACAAACATGCCAAGAGTTTACTTTATGTAGAGATTAATGGTGAGGCTTAATCTACAACATTATCTGTAGATTAATGGTTAGGCTAAATTGCACTCCATTTTCTCAGAAATTTAAACTTAATGCGGGTATTTCTATGGTCCAGTGAATTAATGTTTGACTGTATCTCCAGTGCACTCAACCATTCTCTGTGATTACAGTTTGATTGTATCTCCAACACAAGGACAAATGAATTACTGCAGTATACATCTCCAAGGATTGTGTGCAAGCAATCTCTAGGATCAATATTCAGTTTAGCATATTCAGTTAACACTAAGACCAATATTCAATTAACACCGGGATCAATATTAGGTTAGCATATTCACTTAACACTAGGATCAATGTTCAGCTAACACTATTAATTTTGTCTGATTGTTTGTCTCCAAAATGTGTAACTCCAAGGGTAAGGTACTTGGCCTTGGTAAGGTGGTCATATCAAATGATAGCTCTATTCAAAATGATATGCTTGTTGAATCTCTTGGTTACAATCTTCTTTCCGTATCTAGACTAGCCGACTTTGGTTTCAGTGTTCTATTATCGAAGTAGTTTTCCAAGTGTTTCATCGAGATAATGATAATATGGTCTTTACAGGTATCCGTAGAGGTGATCTATACATTGGTGATTTTACTAAAAGAGCCCAACCTCGCACATGTCTTATTGCAAAATCTTCTAAAGGTTGGTGATGGCATAGAAGGTTAGGGCATGTGAAATCTTGATAAAGTTGTTAAAGGAGATCATATTCTCGGTGTGAAAGATGTTATCTTTAACAAGGATAGACTTTGTAGTGCTTGTCAAGCAGGAAAACAAGTTTGAGGAAGTCATCCCGTGAAGAACATTATGACCACGAAGAGACCACTTGAGCTACTCCATATGGATCTCGTCGGTCCCAATGCTTACAAGAGCCTTGGTGGTAACTCCTTTGGCTTGGTCATTGTTGATGATTTTTCCAGATTTACGTGGGTTTTCTTTCTCGATGACAAATCGCAGGTACAAAAGATCTTCAAGAATTTCGCTAGGAAGGCCCAAAATCAATTTGAAGTGAAGATCAAGAAGGTTCAGAGTGACAATGAAACGGAGTTCAAGAACGCTAATGTGGATACCTTTCTTGACGAAGAAGGCATCTCACATGAGTTCTCGGCTACATACACACCTCAACAAAATGGAGTTGTTTGGAGATGACAATTTCCCCGAAGGGACAGACACAGGAACAAATAAGGATACATGCTGGCCAATCCAAGTGTTCCAGAGCAGTAGCGAACTACTATGGTTCAATGGAAGCACTAGGGAGCATTTCCCCACAAGAAAGGCTACCAAGAATAAACAACTAGGTGTCGAATCCCACGCATACCAAAGCATTTCAATAATATACACACAATATGCTCGATGTGTGTAGATACAACATGGCATCACAATGTAACTCTACAAACTCATGTATAAATAAGGCTCGGAAGAGCCATACATAGCATGTTTATTACAAATAGGGGTCTCGTGACCCTACACACAGTCATACAAGCCAAGCGGAAGCATGAAACTTGTCCGAGTGCAGACAACTGAAAAGATAGAAGGCTAGCAAGCCTAACTATCTACAAACCCTCCTAAGGGTGCAAGATCGTAGCTAGGAAACAATCTAATCATCGTCATCAACGTCTAGATAGAACCCACCTGTAGTATCGGGGAACTCCTCTGCAACAGTTTAATTAGGCAAACGTGAGTATAAAGGTACTCATCAAGACTTACATCAGAACTATCTAGTATGCATTAGTTTCAATGAAGGAGGTTGTGGGGTTTAGCTGCACCAAGCCAACTTTGACTCAGTGGCTATCCTGTACTATGACTACTCTTTGAGGTGAGAAAGCGCACACGAGTCCATTAGCTAATCACCACAACAATGCTCAACTACGGATCCGTTCCCGTCTCCATACGAGAAAGCCATCCATAGCACTCACACTTATCTTGCGCATTTTAGAGTATCCGGTTTAAGTTGTCTAGCTTTCCAAGTAGTCATATCTAAGGATGCGTCTATCCGAATAGATCATTAACCCTGTAGGGGTGTACTCCTTCATACACGCTCTCACCACTTATTGCCATGCACACGTCATGTATCTCAGAAACCTTCAAGCGGATGCCTGGCGAGGGTGTTAGCCACGACCTGACTAACCACACGAGACTCTAGTCTAGGTTTATCGCCTATTTGAGGTTGTATCTGCAAGGGATCCGGCCGAGGTTTCTATCACAACCTCAAACAATGTGAGCAGGGTTCCCAAGTCCACCTTGACGGATGGTACTGTGCTTGGTACACCATGCCACGTGCCTAGCCATCCCAAGTCCACCCCGTCGGGTAGTACTGCGCTTAGTATGACCAATAACACATCCTACATACACTAAAAACTAGTTGCAACTCCTGGACAGAGATCAATGTGATTAATAAGTCAAGAGAGCTTGGAGCGCCCGGAGCCCAATGTGTGGTAGTAACTGTTCTTGGATCACAAACACGGAACTCAGTTCTTAAGGACGGTCTCAATGAGACAACCCACCATGTACTCCCACACAACCTCTCATCGCTACCTTTACCAAATCAGATTCACACACTTAACTTCCAACATCAGGACATAATCATACCACTCCAATCTATCCTAGATGAATCAGATATGACACAACTCTAAGCAATAGAAAGCATGGCATGGATGAAATCACTTAATGGCTCAAGCAACTCCTAATCATGCTAGGAAGGTTTAGCTATTTACTGTGACAATGACAGGTCATGCAGAGGAGTGCGTTCAACTACCTTAACATAAAGTAACAGCTGAATCATTGTTGTCCTAATGCAATAAAATAGAGCAGGAGCAAGAGAGTAGGGTTGTATCGGAATGATCAAAGGGGATTGCTTGCCTGGGGGATCAACAGGGTAGTACTGCTCCTCAGACATGGGCTCGGTGCCACTCGCAGGAGCAGGACCTATCGAGAAGGACAGTTCCCGCAATCAATACACAACAAATGCAACAATATGATGCATGAACATGACATGTCGACAATGCTATGGATTGTGCTAATGCAACTAGCAACAAGTTCAATGAAGTCCATTTGAACCAAGGGTTCAAATGAAAACTCTAATTTAAGCATTTTAAATGCCATTTAGACATTTTCACTTATACAGTAGGTATAAGTTGTTTTTTCATGCATGATAATGTCACAAATGGATTCCTTGTATTTTTTTTTGATAATTTTTCATATATAATGTATTTCATTCTGAGCTACGGTTAATTTTTTATCAATTTTAGAAGTTTAAACAATTTTCTAGATTTTATAAATCATTTCTGAAATATGAAATCGCCAGAAAATGATTATGATGTCAACATGACATAAGCCTAGCATCAGCAGGTCAACTGAGCCGTTTTTGGTCAAATCTGACCAGTGGGGACCACCCTTCAATGACTCGGTCACTAAGTTAATTAGTGTTAAAAATTAACCTGGACTAAAAATTAGCTAGGGGGCCCACATGTCATTGACCCCAAGGGGTCAAATCCAGTCAAAACGGACTAAACCCACCGGTGGTAGCCGCCGGCAAGGTCAGCGGCGTCCAAACGCCTCAGGTTTCCTCTATGGTGCCCCATTTGGAGCGTGGTTAGGCGCGTTGGCAGATAGCTTGACGGTGCATCGGACGGTGGCAGTGGCCGGGCCTGAGATGGCCGGAATCGACGACAACAAGCTCGGCTGCGGCTGCCAGAGTTTGGCTGTGCTCGAAATCGCGGCTGAAGCATGCAGTTGAGCTAACGAATGCATTAGTGAGACGCTACGGGGTGCGTCGAGTGTGTTAGACAGCACGGGGTGACCAAACAGTCACCAGGGCATCGTCGGTGACGAGCTCGTGCAGCGGCGTGCTACGGTCAATAAGGGGAAGATGGCTACATATCGAAATAGGAGGGGAGGAAGGAGGGAATCCATGCAGGAGCTCACGGTGGATCGAATGGAGCGGTCGGCGAGCTCCTGAAGGCTCGGAGCAGTCGGTAGGTGGTGGCGATCTCGAGGCCGAGCGGAGAAGATGGCGATGCAAACGGTGATGCAGGGCAAACAAGCTCAAGGGGCACGGGTGATGTGACGTAGCGGTTGATACGTCCATTTTGCATCATGCTTTTATATCAATATTTATTGCATTATGGGCTGTTATTACACATTATGTCACAATACTTATGCCTATTCTCTCTTATTTTACAAGGTTTACGCGAAGAGGGAGAATGCAAGCAGCTGGAATTCTGGGCTGGAAAAGGAGCAAATGTTAGAGACCTATTCTGCACAACTCCAAAAGTCCTGAAACTCCACGAAAGTCAGTTTTGGAATATATTAAAAATATTGGGCGAAGAAAGCACCAGATGGGGGCCACACCCTGTCCACGATAATTCCCATGTGTCCTCGGGAGCGTTTTCCTTTATATAAGAGTTTGTCCAGGCTTGTCCTTTGCTACAAAAAGGATTGGGCCACCTTGCTGCACCTTGTTTACTTTTGTTACTTGTTACCCGTTACAAATTACCTTATCACAAAACTATCTGTTACCGATAATTTCAGTGCTTGCAGATAATACCTTACTGAAAACCGCTTGTCATTTCCTTCTGCTCCTCGTTGGGTTCGACACTCTTACTTATCGAAAGGACTACGATAGATCCCCTATACTTGTGGGTCATCAAGAATCTTTTCTGGCACCGTTGCCGGGGAGTGAAGCACCTTTGGTAAGGAAAAATTTATATAGTGTGCTGAAATTTACTGTCACTTGTTACTATGGAAAGTAATCCTTTGAGGGGCTTGTTCGGGGTATCTTCACCCCAACCAGTAGAGCAAACAGTTTCTCCTCAACCTACTGAACCTACTGAAAATGTTTACTTTGAAATTCCTTCGGGTATGATAGAGAAACTGCTAGCTAATCCTTTTACAGGAGATGGAACATTGCATCCCGATTTGCACCTAATCTATGTGGATGAAGTTTGTGGATTATTTAAGCTTGCAGGTATGCCCAAGGATGTTATCAAGAATAAGGTCTTCCCTTTATCTTTGAAGGGAAAGGCATTGACATGGCTTAGGCTATGCGATGATATTGGATCATGGAACTACAACCGATTGAAATTGGAATTTCATCAGAAGTTTTATCCTATGCATCTGGTTCATCGTGATCGCAATTATATATATAATCTTTGGCCTCGCAAAGGAGAAAGTATCGCTCAAGCTTGGGGGAGGCTTAAGTCAATGTTATATTCATGCCCCAATCATGAGCTCTCAAGAGAAATTATTATTCAAAAAATTTATGCTCGGCTTTCTCTCAATAATCGCTCCATGCTCGATACTTCTTGTACTGGTTCTTTTATGATGAAGACTACTGAATTCAAATGGGATTTATTGGAAAGAATTAAACGCAACTCTGAAGATTGGGATCTCGACGAAGGTAAGGAGTCAGGTATAACACCTAAGTTTGATTGTGTTAAATCTTTTATGGATACCGATGCTTTTCGTGAGTTTAGCACTAAATATGGACTTGACTCTGAGATAGTAGCTGCTTTCTGTGAATCCTTTGCTACTCATGTTGATCTCCCTAAGGAGAAGTGGTTTAAATATCATCCTCCCATTGAAGTAGAAGCAGTTGAACCTATTAAAGTTGAGGAAAAGACTATCACTTATAATGTTGATCCTATTGTTCCTACCGTTTATATTGAGAAACCACCTTTCCCTGCTAGAATAAAGGATCATGCTAAAGCTTCAACTGTGGTTCGTAAGAGTAATACTAGAACACCTACACCCCCTGAGCAAATTAAAGCTGAACCTAGTATTGCTATGGTTAAAGATCTCTTGGCCGATAATATTGATGGGCATGTTATTTACTTCTGTGATGAAGCTGCTAGAATTGCTAGACCCGATACTAAAAATAAACATAGACCTGTTGTAGGCATGCCTGTTATTTCTCTTAAAATAGGAGATCATCACTATCATGGCTTATGTGATATGGGTGCTAGTGCGAGTGCAATACCTCATTCTTTATACGAAGAAATTATGCATGATATTGCACCTGCTGAGTTAGAAGGTATTGATGTTACAATTAAGCTTGCCAATAGAGATACTATTTCACTAGTTGGGATTGTTAGAGATGTTGAAGTCTTGTGTGGGAAAGTTAAATATCCTACTGATTTTCTTGTTCTTGGTTCCCCACAAGATGAATTTTGTCCCATTATATTTGGTAGACCCTTCTTGAATACTGTTAATGCTAAGATAGATTGCAAAAAGGATGTTGTTACTATTGGTTTAGGGGATATGTCTCATGATTTTAATTTTGCTAAATTTCGTAGACAGACCCATGAAAAAGAATTGCCTAGTAAATATTAAATTATTGGTCTTGCTTTTATTTTCGTGCCTCCTAATGATCCTTCAGAACAATATTTGCAAGACCATGAAAACGATATGTTTATGAATGAAAGAAGGGAAATAGATGAAGTATTCTTTAAACAGGGACCTATTTTGAAACACAACTTGCGTGTTGAAATTCTAGGGGATCCTCCTCCACCCAAGGGTGATCCCGTGTTTGAGCTTAAACCATTACCTGATACTTTGAAATATGCTTATCTGGATGAAAAGAAGATATATCCTGTTATTATTTGTGCTAACCTTTCACAGCAGGAAGAAGAGAAATTATTGAAAACTCTGAAGAAGCACCGTGCTGCTATTGGATATACTCTTGATGATCATAAGGACATTAGTCCCAGGCTATGCCAGCACAAAATAAAATTGGAGAAAGACACTAAACCGGTTGTTGATCACCAACGACGATTAAATCCTAAGATGAAAGAAGTGGTAAGAAAAGAAATACTAAAGCTTCTAGATGCAGGTATAATTTATCCTGTCGCCGATAGTTAGTGGGTAAGTCCTGTCCATTGTGCCCCTAAGAAGGGAGGTATTACTATTGTTCCTAATGATAAAGATGAATTGATTCCACAAAGAATTGTTACAGGTTACAGAATGGTAATTGATTTCCGCAAACTAAATAAAGCTACTAAAAAGGATCATTACCCTTTACCTTTTATTGATCAAAATGCTAGAAAGATTATCCAAACATACACATTTTTGCTTTCTAGATGGTTATTCTGGCTTCTCTCAAATCCCGTGTCAAAAGAGGATCAAGAAAATACCACTTTTAATTGCCCTTTCGGTACCTTTGCTTATAGACGTATGCCTTTTGGTTTATGTAATGCACCTGTACCTTTCAAAGATGTATGACTGCTATATTCTCTGACTTTTGTGAAAAGATTGTTGAGGTTTTCATGGATGATTTTTCCGTATATGGAACTTCTTTTGATGATTGCTTAAGCAACCTTGATCGAGTTTTGCAGAGATGTGAAGAAACTAATCTTGTCTTAAATTGGGAGAAGTGCCACTTTATGGTTAATGAAGGTATTGTCTTGGGGCATAAAATTTCTGAAAGAGGTATTGAAGTTGATAAAGCTAAAGTTGATGCTATTGAAAAGATGTCGTGTGCTAAGGACATTAAAGGTATAAGAAGTTTCCTTGGTCATGCCGGTTTTTATAGGAGGTTCATTAAAGACTTCTCAAAAATTTCTAGGCCTCTGACTAATCTCTTACAAAAAGATGTTCCTTTCGTATTTGATGATGATTGTGTAGAAACATTTGAAATACTAAAGAAAGCCTTGATTTCTGCACCTATTGTTCAGCCACCTGATTGGAATTTACCCTTTGAAATTATGTGTGATGCTAGTGATTATGCTGTAGGCGCTGTAGTAAAACTCTAGACAGTGCCCAGAGAAATTATGCTACTACTAAAAAAGAATTTAGCATTTGTATTTGCTTGTGATAAGTTCAGACCTTATATTGTTGATTCTAAAGTAACTATTCACACTGATCATGCTGCTATTAAATATCTTATGGAAAAAAAGATGCTAAACCTAGAATTATTAGATGGGTTCTCCTACTACATGAATTTGATTTGCATATTATTGATAGAAAGGGAGCTGAGAACCCCGTTGCAGACAGCTTGTCTAGGTTAGAAAATGTTCTTGATGACCCACTCCCTATTGATGATAACTTTCCTGATGAACAATTAGTTGTCATAAATGCTCCTCGTACTGCTCCATGGTATGCTGATTATGCTAATTACATTGTTGCTAAATTTATACCACCTAGTTTCACATACCAGCAAAAGAAAAAGTTTTTCTATGATTTAAGACATTACTTCTGGGATGACCCACATCTTTATAAAGAAGGAGTAGATGGTGTTATTAGGCGTTGTGTACCTGAGCATGAACAGGAATAGATCCTACGCAAGTGTCACTCCGAGGCTTATGGAGGACACCACACTGAAGATAGAACTGCACATAAGGTATTGCAATCCGGTTTTTATTGGCCTACTCTTTTCAAGGACGCCCATAAGTTTGTCTCATCTTGTGATGAGTGTCAAAGAATTGGTAATATCAGTAGACGGCAAGAAATTCCTCTGAACTATTCACTTGTTATTGAACCATTTGATGTTTGGGGCTTTGATTATATGGGACCGTTTCCTTCCTCTAATGGGTATACACATATTTTAGTTGTTGTTGATTACGTCACTAAGTGGGTAGAAGCTATTCCAACTAGTAGTGCTGATCATAACACCTCTGTTAAGATGCTTAAAGAAGTTATTTTCCCAAGGTTTGGAGTCCCTAGATACTTAATGACTGATGGTGGTTCACATTTTATTCATGGCGCTTTTCGTAAAATGCTTGCTAAGTATGACGTTAATCATAGAATTGCATCTCCATACCACCCATAGTCTAGTGGTCAAGTAGAATTGAATAATAGAGAGATTAAATTAATTTTGCAAAAGACTGTTAATAGATCTAGAAAGAATTGGTCTAAGAAACGTGATGATGCATTGTGGGCCTATAGAACTACATATAAAAATCCTATGGGTATGTCTCCGTGTAAAACGGTTTATGGAAAAGCATGTCACTTACCTCTCGAACTAGAACATAAGGCGTATTGGGCCATTAAAGAGCTCAACTATGATTTCAAACTTGCCGGTGAGAAGAGACTATTTGACATTAGCTCACTTGATGAGTGGAGAACCCAAGCCTATGAGAATGCCAAACTATTTAAAGAAAAAGTTAAAAGATGGCATGAAAAAAGGATACAAAAGCGTGAGTTTAATGTAGGTGATTATGTTTTGCTATAGAACTCTCGTTTAAGATTTTTTGCAGGAAAACTCCTCTCTAAATGGGAAGGCCCTTACGCTATCGAGGAGGTCTATCGTTCCGGTGCCATAAAAATAAACAATTTCGAAGGCACAAATCCGAAGGTGGTGAACAGTCAAAGAATCAAACATTATATCTCAGGCAATCCCATAAATGTTGAAACTAATGTTATTGAAACCGTAACCCCGGAGGAGTACATAAGGGATACTTTCCGGAGCGTTTCAGACTCCGAAAAGGGATAGGTTTGTGGTACGGTAAGTAAACCGACTCCAAAACAGTTCTAATAGCAATTTTCTCCGTTTTGGAGTATTTAAGAAAATAGGAAAATAAGAAGTAGTCCGAAAGGGACACGAGGCATCCACAAGGGTGGAGGGCGCGCCCCCTGCCTCGTGGGCACCTCGTGTGCTGTCCGGACTCCGTTTTCTTGCACGATACTTCTTTTGGTCGGTAAAAATTCTTTATATAATCTCCCGAAGGTTTTGATCACCGTACCATGCAAATATCCGCTGTTTTTTGTTTTGAGTTGTTTCTACCGCAGATTAGAGCAAGATGTCTTCTCAAGAGTCAGTCGGGGAGAGTCGGGTGTCTCATCCGACACCGGGACCAGGAGAAAACAGTGATGCTGACCACTTTGGGCCATCAACAAAGGAAGAGGAGGCCGATTTGAAAAGGATAGGTGCCATGGAAGAGGATCAAGAAGTTACTTCTCGTTTCCGAGCCGGATTCACGATGGGGGAACTACAGAGCTTAGCTATTCCAAACTCGGTCATCCCTTCCAATGTTAGATTTCTTTCTTATAAAAATATGAAAAAGAGTGTTACTTGTTCTCCCGCAGCTATGCAACATCCATGGGTGAAAGGAGCTTTAGCCGTCACGGGCAAGCTCCGTAAGGAAATAATGGACCTCAAGCAGCAAGTCAATAAGCTCGAGGAAGAGAATCGTATCCTGAGGGGCATCATCACCAAGAATATCACATCACCACCTCCGAAGAAAGAGACATAAACACATGGGTATGGGCACTCCCCTTGGCAACTTCCAAGCTTGGGGGAGGTGCCCCGGTATCGTATCACCATCACACTTCTATCTTTACCGTTTTTCTTAGTTCGATCCTTTTGGTAATATCTTGATCTAGTAGAATAAAGTTTTAGTATGATCTAGTTTTGAATTTTTCTTTATGATCCTTCTATGTAATCGAGTCTGTGAGCTATATATAATAAAGATTAGTGTTGAGTCGAGGGCTTGGTTATCTTGCTATGATCTTGAGGGAATAATAAGAAAAAGAAAGAATAAAAAGAAATAGACAGATCATATTGATCTTATGGAGAGTAATGACTTCACATATAAAGAGTATGATGAATAAAAGTTGTTGAGAGTTGACAAACATAGTTTTGGTCCTCGTTGCAATTAATAGGAAGAAATAAAGAAAGAGAGGTTCTCACATATAAATATACTATCTTGGACATCTTTTATGATTGTGAGCACTCATTAAAATATGACATGCTAAAAAGTTGATGTTGGACAAGGAAGACAACATAATGGCTTATGTTTTCTTATATCCCAAATAAAGTATATTCTCATGGATCATGCAACATGTTGAGCTTGCCTTTCCCCCTCATGCTAGCCAAATTCTCTGCACCAAGTAGAGATACTACTTGTGCTTCCGAATATCCTTAAACCCAGTTTTGCCATGAGTGTCCACCATACCTACCTATTGATTGAGTAAGATCCTTCAAGTAAGTTGTCATTGTTGCATGCAATAAAAATTGTTCTCTAAATATGTATGATTTATTAGTGTGGAGAAAATAAGCTTTATACGATCTTGTGATATGGAAGAAATAAAAGCGACGGACTGCATAATAAAGGTCCCTATCACAAGTGGCAATATAAAGTGACGTTCTTTTGCATTAAGATCTCGTCCATCCAACCATAAAAGCACATGACAACCTCTGCTTCCCTTTGCGAAGGGCTTATATTTTATTTTTGTCTTATGCCTTATGCAAGAGTCATGGTGATCTTCACCTTTCCTTTTTACACTTTATCCTTTGGCAAGCACATAGTGTTGGAAAGATCCTGATATATATATATATATATATATATATATATATATATATATATATCCAACTGGATGTAAGTTATCATAAACTATTATTGTTGACATTACCCTCGAGGTAAAAGGTTGGGAGGCAACACTATAAGCCCCTATCTTTCTCTGTGTCCGATTAAAACTCCGTTCCCATAAGTATTGCGTGAGTGTTAGCAATTGTGAAAGACTAAATGATAGTTGAGTATGTGGACTTGCTGAAAAGCTCTTATATTGACTCTTTCCGATGTTATGATAAATTGCAATTGCTTCAATGACCGAGATCATAGTTTGTTAGTTTTGAATGAAGTTTCTGATTCATACTTGACATTGTGAATAGATTGTTACTTTAGCATAAGAAATCATATGACAATATATGTTGCTGTTATAAGAATGATCATGATGCCCTCATGTCCGTATTTTATTTTATCAACACCTCTATCTCTAAACATGTGGACATATTTTTCGTTATCGGCTTCCACTTGAGGACAAGCGAGGTCTAAGCTTGGGGGAGTTGATACGTCCATTTTGCATCATGCTTTTATATCGATATTTATTGCATTATGGGTTGCTATTACACATTATGTCACAATACTTATGCCTATTCTCTCTTATTTTACAAGGTTTACACAAAGAGGGAGAATGCCGACAACTGGAATTCTCGGCTGCAAAAGGAGCAAATATTAGAGACCTATTCTACACAACTCCAAAAGTCCTGAAACTCCACGAAAGACAGTTTTGTAATATATTAAAAATATTGGGCGAAGAAAGCACCAGAGGGGGCCACACCCTGTCCTGCCTCGTGGGCCCCCTGACAGGCCTCCGGTGCCCATCTTTTGCTATATGAAGTCTTTTGCCCTGGAAAAAATCAGAAGAAAGCTTTTGGGATGAAGCGCCGCCGTCTCGAGGCGGAACCTAGCGAAACCAATCTAGGGCTCCGGCGGAGCTGTTCTGCCGGGGTACCATCCCTCCGGGAGGGGGAAATCATCACCATCGTCATCACCATCGATCCTCTCATCTGGAGGGGGTCAATCTCCATCAACATCTTCACCAGCACCATCTCATCTCAAACCCTAGTTCATCTCTTGTATCCGATCTTTGTCTCAAAACCTCAGATTGGTACCTGTGGGTTGCTAGTAGTGTTGATTACTCCTTGTAGTTGATGCTAGTTGGTTTATTTGGTGGAAGAACATATGTTCAGATCCTTTATGCATATTAATACCCCTCTGATTATGAACATGAATATGATTTGTGAGTAGTTACATTTGTTCCTGAGGACATGGGAGAAGTCTTGCTATAAGTAGTCATGTGAATTTGGTATTCGTTCGATATTTTGATGAGATGTATGTTGTCTCTCCTCTAGTGGTGTTATGTGAACGTCGACTACATGACACTTCACCATTATTTGGGCCTGGAGGAAGGCATTGGGAAGTAATAAGTAGATGATGGGTTGCTAGAGTGACAAAAGCTTAAACCCTAGTTTATGCGTTGCTTCGTAAGGAGCTGATTTGGATCCATATGTTTCATGCTATGGTTAGGTTTACCTTAATACTTCTTTTGTAATTGCGGATGCTTGCAATAGGGGTTAATCATAAGTGGGATGCTTGTCCAAGGAAGGGTAGTACCCAAGCACCGGTCCACCCACATATCAAATTATCAAAGTAACGAATGCGAACCATATGAGCATGATGAAAACTAGCTTGACGATAATTCCCATGTGTCCTCGGGAGCGTTTTCCTTTATATAAGAGTTTGTCCAGGCTTGTCCTTTGCTACAAAAAGGATTGGGCCACATTGCTGCACCTTGTTACTTTTGTTACTTGTTGCCCGTTACAAATTACCTTATCACAAAACTATCTGTTACCGATAATTTCAGTGCTTGCAGAGAATACCTTACTGAAAACTGCTTGTCATTTCCTTTTGCTCCTCGTTGGGTTCGACACTCTTACTTATCGAAAGGACTACGATAGATCCGCTATACTTGTGGGTCATCAGCGGTCGACAGCAAATCTTAGGGACACGATGGAGAGGCGAGGGGAGCACGGTGGGCATGGTGGTTTACGATAGCGGATCCATGGCGAGCTCGGCCATGGTGGGGGAAGGCGAGGGAGAGGGCGAGGGGGAGAGTGGAGTGGTGGGATCAATCAGGAGGCACGGGGGTAGTCATCCGCGGCATTGTGTTGTCCCGAGGACACAGGCACGCAGCTCGCATGGTGCATTGTGCGTGCACGCGCGTTGGGCACGCGCTCGGTGTCCGACTGCCGCGAGGTCAGGGACGACTGGCACTTGGGCTATATGGGCTGCACAGTGCTAGGCCGCCACGTAACTCTCTCTCTCTCTCTTTCTGTTTCTATTTCCTTTTTGTTTTCTATTTTTTTCTTTTTTTGTTTTAGTTTAGGCACTAAAACATTTCAGAATAATTTAAATTTTTTTGTGTGCTCACGATGGAATATTCTATAGGCCCTCTCCAATTTTCAAATAATTTGGAGCTTTTAAAATATATATGTAGTATTTAAATAGCCCCAATTCAAATAACATATGATTTAATTCAAAGCCCAGTATGGTCATGCAAAAATGTGCACCATTTACGGTTAGGGCTTTCACCTTTTCCCTAAATCCTGAACATTTTTGACGGCATTTTGGGTTCATTGAAAATTATTTTAGTAGAACCTAGTTTGTTAATGTGGTGCTAGGGTTTATGCAATCCCCATTTCAAAATTCATGCAAATTTAGACTTGATGCACACATGGAAGCTAGCCTAGTGCATTACCAGAATTAGGGATGTCACGACTCGCCCCCACTCAAAAGAATCTCGTCCCGATATTCAGGGGTCATCGGGAAGAGTGTGGGGTACTCAAGTCAGAGATGATTTTCTCACTCCTAAGTAGCCTCTCTTTCAGAATGGTGAGACCACTGAACCTTGAGAAACTTGATGTTCCTATGTCGAGCGCTACGCTATACTTGATCAAGAATACGAACTGGGTACTCTTCATATGTGAGGTTGTCTTGGAGATCAAGCGTTTCGTGGTCCACTCTGTAGATGGGATCCGAGAAGCAATGCCTGAGTTGAGAGACGTGGAAGACATCATGCACTCAAGAAATATGTGGGGGTAGTTCCAACTGGCAGGAAACCTCTCCTTGTTTAGCGAGAATTTGAAAAGGACCGATGTAACAAGTTGCCAATTTTCCCTTGATACCGAAGCGATGGGTACCCTCCAGAGGGTAACCCGAAGATAAGTGTCGGCGTCCTGGGAACGGGGGTACCCAGACTTGTCTGCCTGCGGCCCAGGGCGTGGCTCCACCAAAGGCCTGGTATGGCCCATCTTCAGCAGCAACCACTCAAGACCCTCGCGAGGCGGACGACACCAAGACCTCCTCAGGGGCGGACTCACTAGGCTGGCTCCTGAGGAGCGGAGATATCTATGCAAGGGGCACCTCGCGAGGTTCACGTGACGTGAGCCGTGACGACCAAGGCCAGGCGGGCGCCAGCGGGCGCAGAGTACCAGTTTCCTCTTTGGTGCTAAAGGGGCAAGCGCATGCGAGGAGTCCCGAGGCATCAGGCAAAGGTTTCCATATTGGTGCAACAATACCAAGACCAGCAGGACAGTAGGACAGAGGTCACCGTGGAGCCCACAGCTGCATCACCACCAGAGCCTTTGGAAGGCGAAGACCACCTTTTGTCAGGATAGCTTGTACTAGTTGTCTCCCTTCAAACTTGGCCGTTGTGGGATCCCTTCCCGCCTAACATTTGGGAAGAGGACCGGGGCCTCTATAAATAGGACTATCCACCACCGTAGTCAAGGATCGACTCATCTTGGATCGGATCCACTCCACCAAGGCCATCCCACCAGCTCATCGAGCTCAAGAACACCTCCCCTCAGGAGGCTGTTCATCCACTGTACTAGCTCATCCTTAGCCCACGAGTCAATCCACCACACCACACTGGAGTAGGGTATTACACCACAACGGTGGCCCGAACCAGTATAAACTCTTGTGTCTCTTGTTCCTTGGGTTCAGCGAGCTTGTCCTTGAGATCATTGTGAGAGCGAGCTAGGAAGAGAGAGGTCTTCGTGCGCACCCTAGTGTTCGAACCTCAAGGGTTTGCCGGAACCCGTAATCCGACATTTGGCGCTAGGTAGGTGAGCGCTGAAGCCTTTCTTCCGTTGGTCCACGCACCGTTGCTCCACCATATCCATGGCTGACGCTCGCCAAGCCCATGCTAAGCGCTGGGCCGCCCTTGCCGCTCGCATCGCTCAGACGGCGCCCGCTGGCGGACCTCCCCGCCGTTTTCCCTTGCCTGCTGCCAACGCCGCCACCCGTTCGGCCGAGAACGAGCAGCAAGCTTCATCGCTGCACCCTTCCGTGCGGTGGGACGGACGCACTGCCACCCCGTCGCTGACTCCGGCCAACTCGTCGTCCCACACTCCCATGGATGCACAGGCCGCGCTGATCATGGCATGCGAGCTCCTGTGTCATCGCCCGGTCGACGAACTCTACGACGACTGGCTGGACCGCATCGCCGAGCTCGTCAGCGCCGCTGGGGACTCTCCCGCACCGTCTCTCTCACTGCCTCGCCCGCCTCCAGCTGCGGGCGACGTAGCTCACGGGGCGCCTCCACCACCTCCGCATCAAGAAGCCGCCCTCGCACCAAGACGCACAGGGCGCCCGCGCACGAAGAAGGAAGCTGCCAAGAAGTCCCTCGGCCGCAAGAAAACGCTCCTGCGCTCCTAGCACCACTGCATCAAGACCGCGTGCCGCCTGCGGCGGCGGCGCGTGGATATCAGGAGGCTCCGCCTCCGCGACGGGCTCTGGTGACCACAGCAGGCTGCCATGCCGTCATTCCCGAACTGCGCAGCGTTGTCATGCCCGGCAAGGTCAAGCCAGACCTGCCTCCACGCTACAATGGCACCCCAAACCCAGCGGAGTTCCTGCAGCTCTATGAACTAAGCATCGAGGTGGCCAATGGCGACGAGAAGGTCATGGCGTATTGGTTCCCCATGGCCCTCAAGGATGGCGCACGCTCATGGCTCCTGAACCTGCACTACAAAAAAAAGACACATCCGTGACATTTTGGGCCAACGAAAATCTTTTCTGTCATACTTATGACACTTCTATGACGATAATTGTGACAAAAACCGGTATCATCATAGATGTGGTGGGGTCCTTCTTCTATGACAAAAATCATGACAGAAAATGGGCTTTTCGTCCTGGGCGGGCCGGAGACGCAGCTGCATGACATTCTTTGGGCCGTCCATGACGGAAAAAACCATGGTAGAAGCGAGGGCGTGGAAAATACCAGGGAGTCCTTGGTTACGGTGGGTGTCGGGGGCCGAGCGATGCACGTTTCTCTCGTACGTACGCGCGTGTGTGTGAGGCGTTGGGCTCTAACTGAAACCGAGCGAGGCGTTGGGCTCTAACTGAACCCGAGCGATTGCACTGCAGGCTATGCGTTACTGAACCCGAGCGATCGATCGATGGCTGTTAACTGAACCCGATAGAGCGATTCCTTCGCTACTGCTGCTAACTGAAGCCGATCGATGCTGCCTCTGGATGAACAGTGAGTGTTGGGGGGGGGGTTGGATGAACAGTTCCCGGTGGGGGTGGATGAATAGGACCCCGTGGTGTTGCCACTGGATGAACAGTACCCCGATCGGTCGAGCCAGTTGGGGCTGGATGAACAGGACCCCATGGAGGGCTGGATGAACAGGACCACTCCCTGGAGGGCAGGATGAATAGTAGCCCATGGAGGGGTGGTTGAACAGGAGCCCGTGGAGAGGGCTGGTTGAATAGTAGCCGGTGGAGTAGCGCGCGGTGCAGGCTGGATGAACAGGAGCCCGTGGATGAACAGTCGTAGGTGGAGGCTGGAGGAGGTCGACGATGGATGAACAGTAGCCCGTGGAGGCTGGAGGGGGTCGACGGTGGAGATGAACAGTATCTCGTGGAGTCCCGTTTTGCGGTACGCCACACCCCTCCCGATGAACAGGACCCTCGTTTCGACCGTAGCGCTCCAACGCAAGTCCGTTTCCTCCGTTTTGCGGTACGCCACACCCTCCCGATCAACAGGACCCCCGTTTTGACCGTAGGAGGTCCGTTTCCTCCATTTTGCGGTACGCCAGACCCCTCCCGATGAACAGGATCCCGTTTCGAACGTGGCCGGTCAAACACAAGGCCGTTTCCTCAGTTCTGCGGTACGCCAGGCCTCATTTCCATCGGCTGTTCCGTCCAAGCCCTCCCGATGAACACGACGACGCATTCCGTTCCGACCCAGCCGGTTAGCTCCCCATGAACACGACAACGATGCTGTTTCTCCGTTCCGACCCAGCCATGTACACGAGCCCTGGCCGTACGTATGCGCGAGTAGGCGTTCAAAACCCTGTCCGTATGTACGTACGTGGCCGTATTTTCTTTCTTGCACACTGGCCGATGTACGTACGTGTACATGCTACATGCGCGCCTCTACTACGACACGTGCGCGCCTCTACATCGACCATTATGTACGTACACGTTCGCGACCAGAATGACAACGCTACGTACGCTTCGACCAGGTGGGTCCCGACTGTCAGGCACTTCCTTGCGTGCGAAGGTGTAGCTGATGGGTCCCAGCAGTCAGGGGGGCGAATCGTGTTTTTTTGCCCGGACGCACTTCCTTGCGTGCGAGGATATAGCTGGTGGGTCCCAGCAGTCAGGGGAAACGTTTTTTTTGCGAAATACGGTGGCCCGTCTAGTGGGTCCCTGCTGTCAGGTGGAGGAATAATTATTTTGCGCGTAATAAGGAGGCACTTCCTTGCTGCGACTGTGGACCCAGCTGTCAGCCTCTCCACGTATAGTCCTCGTCCGATGGAAGCCGTTCCTTGACCACGTTGACCACGCCGCGTCGAGAGCACCAGGGCGGTGGACGACGGCGAGGCCTAGGAAGGGGACAACGCGGAGCCGGGGAAGACGCGGCAGTGGATGCCCACGCGTAGAGGAGTATGAGGGTTCACTGGTTCGCTGCAGTGTGAGGCTGCCGTCACTGCAGAATAACAGGGGCTGTGGGTGAGTAGAGGGATGGCCTGGCCAGCGGTGGGAGTAGTAGGGGCGGTGAGGCCTCCGCCGCATCACAGCCGGGCACGGGAGGCAGGAGCACGAGGCACGACCGGCGCTGGTTTGGGCGGCTGGAGCAAGAAGACCGGAGGATGAAGAAGCACTACGGTTGTTGGATGGACATCGTACGGTCACTGGAGCTAGAATCGTGCATATTGACTAAGTTGACAAAGCCCTCCGTCCCCATCAACTTAGTAGGCGCACAAGTCAGCTTGCCACTATACTGGGTCCCAGCTAGCAGGGGGGTATTCATTTTTTTGTGCGTAATAAGGAGGCACTTCCTTGCTTGCGAAGATATAGCTGGTGGGTCCAAGTTGTCTGCGGCGGTAACATTTTTTTCGTGAAATACAGAGGCCCTTTCGGTGGGTCCCAGATGTCAGGTGGAGTCATCATTATTTTGCACGTAATAAGGAGGTATTTCCTTGCGTGCGGCCGTGGACCCAGCTGTTAGCCTCTCCACGTACAATCCACTTCAGATTCATGTCGGTCGTTGACCACGTTGACCAGGCCGCGCCGAGAGCACCAGGGCGGTGGATGACGGCGAGGCCTAGGAAGGGAACGACACGGAGGCAGGGAAGACTCGGCAGTTGTTTCCCACGCGGAGGGGAGTACGACTGTACGAGGGTTTACTGGTTCGTCTGCCGTCGCCGGAGAATAACAGCAGGTGTGGGTGAGTAGAGGGATGGCTAGGCCAGCGATGGGAGTACGGTGGGGCGGTGAGGCCTGCGCGGCAGCACAGCCGGCCACGGGGAGGAGGGAGCAGGCAGTCCTGCCGGCGCTTGTTTGAGCGGCTGGAGCAGGAAGAGCAGAGATTGAAGAAGCACGACGACCATTGGATGGAAATCCAACAGTCACTGCTTGAGCGTCAACCTTTTTTTAGGAAAGCCTCAAATATGTGGAAAACAGCATACAGCCCATCTGCCATTATTTCTAATAATTTACAGCCCATTTGCTAATTCTTAAGGTTTTTTTGGATCCCATATTCTTTTTGTTAGCATTACTGCCCATATTGTGGCCACGGTTAAAAAATTATACGAAATTTTGCATATTTCGGTGCGGTTCGAACTGTTTTTAATCCCGAAATTTCAAATCACATTCAAACTGATTTTAAAAATAAATGTATATCAATATAAAATCCAACAAATTGTCCACGCATAAAAATCAATGCAATTTAAAATCTCAAAATGAAAAAAATAAATCTGAAACTAATTGCCGGTTTGATGTGTTTTAAAAATGTCGTCCCATTTCTCATTACTGATAGGCCATTTTCTCGGCCAGCTGAATGAAGCTCTCCTCGTCTTGAAAGATTTGCAGCCCAACAGGCCTGGCAACGCGAATTACTTGGCAAATCACAAAAAAAACTGGGCTGTGGCCGTGGAACCAGCTGCGGCCATGGACCCAGCTGTCAGCCTCTCAACGTACAATAATCTTCCGATGGAAGTCGGTCGTTGACCACATTGACCACGCCGTGCCGAGAGCACCAAGGCGGTGGACGACGGCGTGGCCTAGGAAGGGGACGACACGGAGCAGGGGAAGATGCGGCAGTGGATGCCCACGCGGAGAGGAGTACGAGGGTTCACTGGTTCGGCTGCGGCATGAGGCTGCCGTCGCCGCAGAATAACAGGGGGTGTGGGTGAGTCGAGGGATGCCCTGGCCAGCGGTGGGAGTAGTAGGGGCGGTGTGGCCTCCACGGCATCACAGCCAGCCACGGGTGGCAGGAGCACGCGGCACGACCGGCGCTGCTTTGGGCGGCTAGAGCAAGAAGACCAGAGGTTGAAGAAGCACTATGGCCGTTGGATGGACATCGTACGGTCACTGGAGCTAGAATCGTTCATATTGACTAAGTTGACAAAGCCCTCCATTCCCGTCAACTTAGTAGGCCCACAAGTCAGCCACCCACTATGGCGGGTCCCAGCTAGCAGGGGGGTATTCATTTTTTTGTGCGTAATAAGGAGGCACTTCCTTGCGTGCGAAGATATAGCTGGTGGGTCCGACCTGTCAGCGGGGGGAGCGTTTTTTTCGGGAAATACAGAAGCCCTTCCCACGTACAGTCCACGTACAGTGCGTAATAAGGAGGAACTTTCCTTGCGTGCGACCATGGACCTCGTGGATCCCAGCCGTCAGGCTCTCCACGTACAGTCCTCTTCCGATGACTCTCGTATGTTGACCACACCGCGCCGAGCGCACCGAGGCGGTGGACGACGGCGAGGCCCCATACTGGAACGACCCGGAGATGGGGAAGACGCGGCAGTGGAGTTGCAGACGGAGAGGAGTGGGAAACTTGACTGGTTCGGGTGCGGGGTGGGCCTACACTCGGCAGAGAATAACAGGAGGTGTGGAGTGGAGGGATGGCCTGGCCATCGGCGGGGTAGCGTTTCGCTGAGGAGCGCAAAACAACGCCGCTGGACGCTGGAGGCTGGAGCAGGCGGTCCTGGCAGCGCTGGGGGAAGAAGACGAGAGATTGAAGAAGAATGCTGGCCATTGGATGTAAATCCAACGCCTTCTTAGGCTTCGACCTACTAGCCCACGTGTCAGCCAATCCATTTGTTTTTTAGTCCATTTGGTGGGCTGGGTGAAACAATGATGTAGCATCTATGCAGCCCGTTTATATATATGGTAGAATTTAAAGCCCATTTGCATTTTTCTTGAAATCCGCGGACTTGCTGGGCTGGGTGAAAATATCATCTTAGGCTAGACGGAGAAATGTTATAAAAACATAAACACATGATTGCACGTCTATTACTGCATTGGTCAGTGAAATCTTTGCAAGCTTATGTACGCAATCACTAGGAGTTAACTTGCCAAGTTATATATAAACAATTATTATTATTATTTTGTAAGAAATTTCAACTTACAAAATAAAATATCATTTAAATTTGATGAGTTAATAGTACGTAGGGTATTATTACTTTTTAGGCTAGACTTGGGACAATTGAGTTGGTTCTAGGGAAAAGTACTGGGAGAAAACTCAGTTTACATCGAAAAAGAAAGTGGGAGAAAATTCAGGGCAAATTTTTGCATGGTCCCTCTTACCTCCCCTTTTCACATGGGAGGTAAGAGTACATAATTGATCTGAGCCATTGATTTGATTAAATAGTGGTCTGATTTACTCTTACCTTCTTACCTCCCATGTGAAAAGAGGGGGTAAGAGGGAGCATGTTAGAATTACTCAAAATTCAGATATAGGATTAATGAAAACGAAAAATAGAACTGAGCTGTATAGGAAGAGGACGAAAGATTGAACAAAATAAAGAAATACAAATGGATAGGTGGTTGGTCCCATATGTCTATGTACGAGACCTGCTGGGTCCACCTGAGGAGGGGAATATGTTGGGAGGAAGGAGATTCAAAGCACGGCAGCCGAGTGAACTAGTTTTTTTTAACGGACAAGTGAACTAGTTACATACATAAGCAAATAGACACTAAAAAAACAAACAGGTTAATGGGTTCTTAAAAGAAATATTTCGGACAAAACAGATAATTACGACACTTAGGCTAATGCATGAAACACTCAGATGATAAAGGTGCTTATAAACAGATAAAAGTACAACATCTAGACCTTCCTGGCACGCTTGATCATGACGCTGCGGCTTTCCGTGTACTCGTCGGTTACGGGAAGCAGACACGTCCTCATGTCCAAGATCTGCCTGTACATGTCGTAGCATGCATATGCGTCCTTGGCCGCGTAGGTTATGTAGGCTAGATTCAGAGGTACCTCCCACGTGTTCTGGTCCTTGGTATCGTTGTCTTCTTTCATGTTGGCGTATCAGGGGTCGATCAATCGTCATTTTGTTCTGGATTTCTATCAATCGATCGCACGAAAATGTTACGCTTTGCAAGTTCAAAAGGAAAAGGCGGCACACTTACAACTCGTACACGTCGCGTTCACTTCGCACCCCCGACAGTCCGGCTCGCACGCCGCTCACCATGGGGACACACGTTGTCTTGCATTTTCATTGACATGTGGGACTGCAATTGAATAAACCATCGATAGCCGAAATCTAATCGATCAGCGGGCGTCGGCTGAGAGGAGAGAGACGGGGGAGGGAGAAGAGATCGCCCGCCCACCATGCATGGACTCCAAGAAATATGTGGTGATAATGTGAGGTGGGCCATGCGGGAGTCCGCACCGCTTCCAATCCCGCTTCTTACTGCCTTGGCCCACAGGAACCCCTCCCCCACCCCACCACATCCCCGCACGCGCTCCCCCCTCAGAGGCCAGCTGCCCGCATTCATAGCAAGTAGTACCAGTAAAATTCTGGGGTATAAAGGGCATGTACAAAGGTTGATAAGATAGTCTTATCATAAGTCTTGCATGTAATTTAGAGATGACAAAAAAACATGTGTACAATGGATCATCTCTTAGGCTTACCTTCAATAACTAGTTATTCCTAAAAACATGGTGAAACATATTGTGCTAAGAGATCATCTCTTGTCTTCTCGACAAGCCCGCTTATGTGGAGGAGAGAGAGGCATTGACAAAGTCAAGGAGTGGGATCTGCAGGAGCTCGTCTCTACACGTGCTCCTAGGTATAAAAAACTAATTCTAAAAAGAGAGGCATAAAAAATAATTGTGTCTAAAAAAAGAAAGGTAAAAAACATTTGAGAGGAAATAGATAGAGAGAAAGTGAGAAAAAGTTGTAACCTTATATTCAACACTATGGTAGTATTACATGAGGAAGGAAGGAGTGGTGCACATGCCAAGTTCACTGGGCTGCCGTGTTTCACACTCCTCCGACGTAATAGTGGAGACAATAGGTTTCATCAAAAATAAACAATGAATACTCGTTGCTCGTCCACTATATCGAAAAGAATACTTACATTCACCGACATGTGGGACCTCGACCATCCTGGTCCACCTGCCATGCACAAAATTATCCTGGTCCACCCCGGTCGTAGCGCAGGCTCAACCTTTCCTACTGTAAGTTAGTCGGACGAAGGAACCATCATGACTTCGTTGAATTCTGCTTCTTCAAGAAAACTTACTCTACCCGCAGTACTGCTACCACACGCGAAGACTGGACGGCACTGTACCACGTCATATCACTAAAACCCACTAGGCCAAACTAGCCCGCCTAGGATCTGTACTCCCTCCGTTTCAAAGTTAGTAGTACAAAGTTGACTCATTTATTTTGAAACGGAGGGACGTCTTTGTACTGGTATGATTTTGTGTTGTACGTCTCTGTACTTTTGCTACGATTTTCCTAACCTATGAACCAAATGAGGCCTGAATGTATCTTGTCGACTATTGTCTGATCGATCGCTAAGCCTACAATTTTAGGAGCTTGGGCTATTGGCCGATCGACGACGGATCAGTATCAGCGTACCACGAGCTCATCAGCCCCAACATTTCTCTTTGGTGAGTGTTTTGCAAGTACTATAGCTCGCACAGTAGCTAGCCTACTAACACCAAGAATCATCAAATAAGCCCTGCTGATATGATAAACAATTCAAACTTACATCTAAGCATGCCATATATTACATCAAAAGCTGGTGAGGATACATCTGTTTCCATAACTCGGAGAGGGTTCACATGATTCACTATCAAACAAAAGTAGCAAGTACCGCCCACACAAGACAGTGCACTAGCCCTAAGATGGTTTGATAACACGCATCGTTCTGGTAATTAAACACAAGGCAATGCAAACTACCCTGAAGGATTAGCGTGACCAACTATTTCTTGTCATCGATCTCTCAGGCAATGACCACAGCACGGACAGCGGCATGGGAATCGATCTCTGGGGCGATGTCCACAGGACTGACCGCAACATTGGAATCGATCTCTGGGGCGATGTCCACAGGATGGACAGCAGCATCAGAATCGATCTCCGGGGCGATGCCAACGGGACGGACCGCGACATCGAAAACAATCTCTAGGGCGTTGTCCACAGGACGGGCCGTGACATCGAAATCATCAAGGACGTCCACCGGCACCTGCACAACCCTAACATATTAGCAAGCACATTGCAAATAATCAAAAACCACAACTTTCGGTAATAAGCCATTATTTTTTACCTTGTGCAGCTCACCGAGGGATCCCATCCCTCCGGGGGCATCTCCTCGTCCTCGATGGGGGCCATCACCTTGCCAGGGGAATACTGCTTCTCAACGGCGACTATCTCCTCAAACTCGTCCTTGAGCCTCGCAAAGGTGGCCATCAGAGTTTCTAGGGTAGGCACGGTGGGGCCCTTGCTATTCCTCCAACTTTCTTTGAGGAGTTCGTCCGCCAACGTCGTCAACTCTTTGGCCAGTGCTTGTTTCTTGGAGTTCTTCGTCTCCATGGGTTGGCCCGCCAACATGGTCAACTAGTTGGTCGGTGCTCGCTTCCTGGAGATCGCTGTCTCCAGTGGGTTGTCCGCCGGCAACTCTTTGCCTAGTGCTCCAGGATCCATCAATGAACTGACAAACAAAAAGCAATCGAAAGGAAACCACAATCGCAATGAAAACAGGAAAAGAATAGGCTGTGAGAATCGGTCGGTGCTTCGCAAAAAGAAGATTCTTGGAATGAAAATATAGCAGCATCACTGATTCGCCCACCTTTCCTTCGTCGGTACAGAAGAAAAATGGCAGAAGTGAGTAGCCTGGAGTGAGGTTTTCTTCAAGAAAGGGGAGAAAGGGCTTCAACGAGCGTTCCAGTGAAATGATGGTTGCTTCGTCCAGTCCAACTTCGAGGCCACTTTACCACTGCTGGTAAAGGTGTGGGTTTTGTGATATGACGGGTCATGACGGCCACACCGGGGTGACCGGTGAGTTTCGACTGTAGCACCTCGCTGTGATTTGGTGGATGGCACGCGGGCCCGGATGCTTTGATGTCCCGCATGTAGATAGAGCGGCTAGTCATATAGGAGTGGTCAATATTGTGCACCGCGACCAAGGCGGAGAGGAAAATGAGAGAACTACGTAATTAATGCATGAGTTTAATTAGGGTAGTTTTGTAAAGTACGAGATACATTCCTCCAATCGCAACATGCCTTGGTTGATGAGATTTGAGATTTGAGCCCTATAAACCGGAAGGGAGATTTGAGATTTGAGATTTGTGATACTGCACGCGGTGTAGTCTAGTCACTTGTTGGAATCTCTAGAAAGACTTATACCGCATGATTCTTTGCTTCTTCTTACTACTACGTACTACTTCGCCGACATGTGGGACGGCCAGCAACATCCGGGTCGACGTGATATGTGTCATGCACCAGATTAGAGTGCGGAACGGAAGGGGGACATCACCCCGGTCGATGGCCAGCCTCGACGCGGAGCAGTCGGTGCACCGGGAAGCGGCGCTCTCTCGGCCGTCGCGCCGCTTCAAAGCCAGCGCCAGTGAGAGGTCGCCTCTGCTCTGGCCGGGAATTAATGCGGCACTGACGCTCCAGGGCGACGCTGACCGTTTCACGCAGGAAGCACGCGCTGGCAAGGGAGTATAGGTTTTGAACCGTTTCATGTGTAGTGCTGGTAGTTTGCAAAACTACTCAATTATTGCACTCAGTTTCCTAAGAAATTGTGGTAAAAAATGTTACTCCACAGCCCGCTTCCCTTCTCCTTCCTCTTCCACCGCCCGCGCACGTCCGCGGGAAGCGACCGGTCAACCCTTATATAGGAGTGCTAGCACAAAAAGATGCATGCATGACCACTAAAATTTCCAGATTAAACAGCCGCTCCGGCGGGAGTATGGCGTATGTTGTTACCTTCGGCCGGGCCATGGCTACCAGGCGACGGCGACCAGAGAAGAGGCGGCAGGAGGGGAATTAATGCAGGTACTGTTTGGGTTCGCCGTCCGGCTTAAATAAATGCGCAACATCACGTGTACCCGCGGGTGCACAAATTGTAACATACGTGTCTGCTTAAGTGGGCGTCACGTAACTGGTGTGTGTGTGTGAGAGATTCTGAGAGACAGAGTGCATGTGCGACTCTACTCTTCGGACATGTACTCAACCTTTTGCATCGGGATATAAGTATAATGGTATTTACTTTAGCTAGTGATTTACGTGGCCATGTTAACGTGGTTGTGTAAAAAAAATGTCACTTCCTGCTCGTGATTTGCGTTATATAATTACAAGCAAGATGCTCGTGCATTGCATGGAACATCAATATGCATTTTTTTACAAAACACATGTTGTGATTTACCCATGCAGGAGTAATCCCATGTGTAAAAACAAATGATATTTCGAGAATTTTATTGGAAAACTGCTATCTCGAGAATGTCATCGAAAAAATGAAAGATGAGAGATAAGGTGAGGAGGAGTGGAGCGTGGTGGTGATTGGTGGTCGGAATGGGCGGAGGCATGGGGATGGACTGCGCCGGCAGGCGGCAGCGGCCACCATGCTTGATTGTTCCGGAGACTTTCTTTTTTAATTGCTCAGCAATGAGGTGTGGGAGATAGGGATGTGGAGAGAGGTGTGGCTATCTTTTGTAAAATTATCATAGTTTGCTTTCTATCCATCAGATATAGATCAGACGGTCTATATTACAAGATGGCAGGCACACCATCATCGCCAACTCGGTTTTTTATAAGGGTACAAATGATAAGTTTTCTAACTACTAAAGTAAAGTGGAATTTGTCCATGTTATACAAGTAAATTAAGGTGATTGTTTATCATACGGGTAAGGGTGGATGAAGGGTGGTAGGAACAAATGCTCCGCCTAGAGCATGTGTGTGAGATGGAGTCTCAGTGTGTGTGTGTGTGTGTGTGGGAGAGAGAGAGAGAGATGGAGTCTTAGTGTGTGTGTGTGTGTGTGCGTGTGTGTGATGGAGTCTTACTGTGTGTGCATGTGTGTGTGTGGATGGGTGGGTGGGTGGGTGCGTGCGTGTGTGCGTGTGTCTGTTTGTTTGTGCGTGTGTGTCTGTGTCGCGGGGTCCTCGATGGCGGATGTAATTTAAGTGTGCATGGCTTCATCATAGAGAGGTGATGTGTATGGCAGAGGCCACCAACGATGGGGTGCGAGAGAGAAAATGCCCGTAGAGAGGGAAGAGAAGGTGTGTGCGCGTGAGAGTAGTCGACATCGAGAGAACGTGTTTGTTCGAGAGACACCAAGGAAGACTACTATATATCGATGGTGCATGTAGGCGGGAATTAAACGAAGGGATGGTATTATTGATTTTGGGGATATAGGGGAAGAGTGAGAGGGGGGGCGTAGCTACAAGGAGATTGTCAAGTGTGAGTGTGTGTTTTACCCATCCAGGCGGAAGATATGTGCACACAAGAAGAGAACGATTCGATGTGGCGTTAGGGTTGAGGGTAATTAACTACGTATGGAGACATAGAGAACTTCAACATGCATGTGTGAGAGGTATACATGTATACGTGGGATGTGTGTGTGTGTGTGTGCACGCGCGCATGATCGAGATAAAAGAAAGAAGACATAAGTCATAAGCTAAGATCAACGACATGGGAGAGACAGATCGGTATGACAATATGCATGCATGCGAGAATGCAGGGAAGAAGGCCCGACAATTGAGCATGTGTTTTTGTCTTTAAGAGATAGTGGCGTGGGCTGGAGCATGCATCTATGGCGAGCAGAGGGAGTGAGGCACAACGATTGTGCAAAAGAGATCAACCTACAAATGAAAGAAGGTTGATGGAGAAACAGATAAATAGAAAGATAAAGATGCTAGCTAGTGTGCGTTAGAGATAGGAGTCGAGTGGATCAGAAGGCTGAGTTATGGGTGTGGGTGTGAGAGAGATGAAGAAAGGGTGCGTGTGACTCACATACAAACAAATATCGGAGAGAAATGAGACCCCCCGAGATGGAGTTTTGTGTCTGTGAGAGAGAAAGATATTTCCAAACGAGAGTGATAGCTAGATAAACATATGAGGGAACGCAAGATATCTGTAGGGAGAGATAGTGTGTGTGAGCGACATGCAAGAGAACAGTGGAGAAATATGAGACCCTGGGAGACAGAGTTTGTGTTTGTGTGTGAGAAAGAGATATTTAAGAGGAAGAGTCATAGGTTCTCATACCTAAGGAGCGAAAGACATCTCTGTATTAGGGGTGTGCGAGTGGCACAGAGGGGAATAGTAGAGAGAAATGAGACCCCGGAAGACAAAGTTTTGTGTTTGTGTGAGAGAAAGAGATTCCACATGGGGAATCATAGTTAGAGAAACATAGCAAGGAGCGAGATATACTTAGAGACAGATAGAGTGATGAAGGTCGAGGGAGACAGTACCGTCAGTGTGTTACGAAGATAAAAGATCATTGTCGACATACATGAATACCCGAGAGATGATGAACGCGTATAGGTCTAGAGAGATAGTCCTATATAAGCATGAGTGATAGTTATATGAGACGAATATCTGGATTAAATGGGATTCAAATATTTAAACTGGAGATCTCGGCATCGATAATATCATAACGCAAATTGGTGTATCAAACATGCATATTCATTTGAATTTGGGGACACGTGTAATGTTATATAGTTTATCAATATTGGTGATCCATAGATTCCTTAATTAGAAACAATGCATGGTTTATATGCAATTAATGTCTAAACGGGATACACTATATGTTGCGTGTGTGAAACACATTATACATGTTTGAGAAGTAAAAAACCCGCATGAAACACACATTAATTGGAGACAGTTAGTGAGGAATGCATACATTGGATTTCAACATAAAGTGGTTTCAAATATTTGAAAATCTAAATCGATGGATACAACCTTATGAATCTGAGATCATGCCATTTGTAAACCATATTTATGTATAAAGGGTGTTGTGCTTTTGAAAGTATATATAAAAAATGATGTATATAGAATTTTATTCCAATCGAAAATGGATCCTGCCCGAAAAAAATAGAATACAAACGGGATTCGAATTGAGTTGGCACGATAAACATGCACTCTGCAAAATTTGAACGAAGCGGGGCAAGTCGCAGTAACCGCCCGAAACAAAAATCTGCGAGATGGAAATTACTACCGCCTATCCCTGTCACGCAAAGCCTATCTGCTCGATTTCTATAGGTTTCGACAGGGGTAGGTTTGTAATTTCACTCGAACGTGACATAACCGCCTCTCACCCGGATTCATACACGCTGGGCGCCAAAACACAGTGTGTCCTTGGCCGAAATCAACTCCCTCCCTGATTCGTACACGGTGGGCACCAAAAACAAACTCTCGTCGGCAAATATTCGGTGTATGCGAGATTACCGTCCTATCCCCAACGGACTAATATTGATGTGATGTAGGAAATTTGAAAAGGGGGCTAAGTTTGTAAATTTCCTCGCATTTGAGACAAGCGCGCCCTGAAGACATGGTTCCCCCCTTCCTCTCCACCTCCATTTCCCCTTTCGTACTCCATGGGCGCCAAAACACCCTCTCCACCCCAGCCTCCTCCGTCCGCCACCCCATCCACCGCCGTCCTCCTCCACCATGCCGGAGCTGATACCCCGACGCCGCCGTCCATTACAAGAGATCGACCTCTCTCATTCACGGCTTCGAACCGGGATCCTTGCATCCCGTCCTCTCGCTTCATCCCCGCCGTCGTCCACCTTGCCGGCGCCGCTCCTACGACCGTCTCGTCCACCACGCCCCGCCTCCACCGTCTACCCTCCTAGATCTGCTTCCACACCGCCGACAGCCATCGCTACCGCAGCACCGTCAAATTCTCAGCAGATGCATACACGGCGCCGCACCAGAGGCGGTACTCTTTCGTATCTTCTCAACTTATTTATCACAGCAAGAAAATAGATCGCCACTGCTTTACTCTGATTTCTTGTCCATCACATACTTGCTAGTTGAGAGCAAATATTGGTTGCGAAGTTGCCTTTGTCCGGTTTGCACCTTCAGATTCGCCATGGCACGCTCAACACTATACTCCCAATGCTTATGGTTTCCCCCTTTTATATTCCACACTAGTTAAATCAGAGTAGACTAAATTTCAAAATTGGGTCAGTCAATTTTTCATAGCTCGCTGGTGCGAACAAAGGGGCTGAAGGAAATCTGCCCTAGAGGCAATAATAAAGTATTATATATTTCCTTATATCATGATAAATGTTTATTATTCATGCTAGAATTGTATTAACCGGAAACATAATACATGTGTGAATACATAGACAAACAGAGTGTCACTAGTATGCCTCTACTTGACTAGCTCGTTAATCAAGGATGGTTATGTTTCCTAGCCATAGACATGAGTTGTCATTTGATTAACGGGATCACCTCATTAGGAGAATGACATGATTGACTTGACCCATTCCGTTAGCTTAGCACCCGATCGTTTAGTATGTTGCTATTGCTTTCTTCATGACTTATACATGTTCCTATGACTATGAGATTATGCAACTCCCGTTTACCGGAGGAGCACTTTGTGTGCTACCAAACGTCACAACGTAAATGGGTGATTATAAAGGTGCTCTACAGGTGTCTCCAAAGGTACTTGTTGGGTTGGCATATTTCGAGATTAGGATTTGTCACTCCGATTGTCGGAGAGGTATCTCTGGGCCCACTCGGTAATGCACATCACTATAAGCCTTGCAAGCATTGTGACTAATGAGTTAGTTGCGGGATGATGTATTACAGAATGAGTAAAGAGACTTGCCAGTAACGAGATTGAACTAGGTATCGAGATACCGACGATCGAATCTCGGGCAAGTAACATACCGATGACAAAGGGAACAACGTTTGTTGTTATGCGGTCTGACCGATAAAGATCTTCGTAGAATATGTGGGAGCCAATATGGGCATCCAGGTCCCGCTATTGGTTATTGACCGGAGAGGTGTCTCGGTCATGTCTACATAGTTCTAGAACCCGAAGGGTCCGCACGCTTAAAGTTACGATGATAGTTATATTATGAGTTTATATGTTTTGATGTACCGAAGGTTGTTCGGAGTCCCGGATGTGATCACAGACATAACGAGGAGTCTCGAAATGGTCGAGACATAAAGATTGATATATTGGACGACTATATTCGGACACCGGAAGTGTTCCGGAGAAGTTTCGGATTTAACCGGAGTGCCGGAGGGTTATCGGAACCCCCCGGGGAAGTATTGGGCCTTAGTGGGCTTATAGGGGAGAGAGAGGGCAGCAGCCAGGAGGTGGCGCGCCCCCTCCCAGGAGGAATCCTAGTTGGACTAGGAGAGGGGGGCGCAGCCCCCTTTCCCTCTCCCTCTCCCTCTCTTTCCTTCCCCCCTCTTTTCCTAGTAGGACTAGGAAAGGGGAGTCCTACTCCTACTAGGAGGAGAACCCCCCCTCTCCTTGGTGCGCCTAGGGCAGCCGGCCTCCCCCTTGCTCCTTTATATACGGGGGCAGGGGGGCACCTCTATACACACTTGATATACGATATTTTTAGCCGTGTGCGGTGCCCCCCTCCACCATATTACACCTCGATAATACCGTAGCGGAGCTTAGGCGAAGCCCTGCGTCGGTGGAACATCATCATCGTCACCACGCCGTCGTGCTGACGAAACTCTCCCTCAACACTCGGCTGGATCGGAGTTCGAGGGACGTCATCGAGCTGAACGTGTGTAGAACTCGGAGGTGCCGCACGTTCGGTACTTGATCGGTCGGATCGTGAAGACATACGACTACATCAACCGCGTTGTGATAACGCTTCCGCTGTCGGTCTACGAGGGTACATGGACAACACTCTCCCCTCTCGTTGCTATGCATCACCATGATCTTGCGTGTGCGTAGGAAATTTTTTGAAATTACTACGTTCCCCAACAGGGGCTCGGGTGGGGACTTTGGTTGTTGGGGGAGGGTGGTGGGGCCTCGCCAAACAAAGAAAACTCGATGTGGGCGGGGGTGGGGGTGGGGGTGGGGGTGGCGGAGGAACACAGGCGGTGGTGGCCGATGGTCCGGCCGGCGGCCCGTGCGGTGTTCTGTATGGGAGGAATCAGAGACGAGGAAGAAGAAGGGTTAGGAGACGTAGGATCTTCATCCAACCGCCTGAAATGGTCGACTGACCCAAATGCAGACATGCCTTTATATTCAGTACCATCATCGTACCTGCTTAGCACTGCTCGTGAATCCATCAAGCTAAACAACATGCCACTCATAATTCCAAACTTGTTGCTCAAGTACGAATCTGATATGATGCTGATATTACTAAAACAAATAACATTTAATTGGTCAGCTAATGTTCCTACTTTACTTTCGAAAAAGCACGTGCACCACACATAGAGAGATAGCAGGGAGTTGCTTTCTTAATGCGCTCTGGTCCATCATGTGTGGGCATTGCGCAACGAACATTTTATTATCCAAAATCTGCTTGCTCTTCTTTACCATGTTCCTCTTTCATTCTTCTTTCAGAAGTACTCTCTCCGTTCCTAAATACAAGTCTTTGTATAGATTCCACCATGGACTACATATGGAGCAAAATGAGTGAATCTACACTCTAAAATGTATCTGGATACATCTGTATGTGATCCATAGTGGAAATCTCTACCAAGACTTATACTTTGGAACGGAGGGAGTATGATAGTAGTACAGTATGTTCCTTGTAGTGAAGGTGAGAAGGGACATTTGCAGTGTAGAGGTCTATACGGTCGGTTGGTATGGACACTTTGAACTCGTCGGGCCTCGTTGATTCGTAGGATTTTGTAAACATGGGAATATGATTTGTAGTGGCCTGCCCACTTGAATCCTATAAGAATAGCAAGGAAATGCGGGGAGTTGTGTCGCCTTTGAGAGTTACACTGATATTAACAGTACCGCACCTTCAGTTGAAGAGAGCTGGTATCCGAAGCCTTTCTAGCCGTACCGGCAATACTAGCACATATATTCCAGCAAGTTCCACTTTGCTGATTTTACTCTGATGCTTATGGTTTTCCCGTTATATCTACACTATGATCTGTGTAGCTGCTTTGTGTCGCACTAGCAGCAGTCCACTCTTGAAGCTAAACACCGCAATGACTTACAAAATTGGCACCAAGGCATTGAGTGCCATTCTGGATGCAATGAAACTCATACGCTCCCCACCTGTTGACTCTTGTTCAGAATATGATCCTAATGACTCTTGTTCAAAATTGCCACATATAGAGAGACAACATGGAATTGCATTTCTTTGGGCGCTGTGATTCATCATGAGTGGGCAACCAACATTGTATGCAATTAAGCGGAACCTCAAGAATATGCTTCCTCTTCTGTTCTTTAACATGTTCCTCATTTGTTATTCTGTATTTAGTACGTACAGTATGTTCCTTGTCAGGAAGGGGAGCAGGGACATCTGCAGTCAACAGCTGATAGAGCTGGCATGTACTTGATCGATAGGCTTTCAATTACTAGCGGCAATACAACACCGTATTTTCAAGCCAGTTCCACTTTCCCGATTTATATATCGTGGTTATGGTGTACCCCTTTTATGTACACTATGATCTGCCTAGTTGCTGTGTGCTCTTGTTATCATGGTTTGGCAATAAACTCTCTATACAGTATATTTTGAACCTATCATCCGCCAACTATCCTTACTTCTGGAGCCTACTTTTTTGTGTACTTGTGCCAGATTATATAAATGCACGCACCATATTACAGCACACATGAGCTCTCTCATCATAATCCAGTGATAGCACACAAGTGTTTACAGGGGCGCCCCTATATTAGAATATCCTCTGCATTACAAAGATAATCTCACAACTATTTATGTTTTCATGGTTCTCAGATATTATACGTAATTACAGTGAATATCAGAATCCGCGCATCAGAAGAATATTGTGGAACACTGCAATGGCTTACAAAATTGGCACCATGCATTGAGTGCCATTCTGGATGCAATGAAACTCATACGCTCCCCACCTGTCGATTCTTGTTCAGAATATGATCCTAATGACTATTCTAACCTCGAGGAGTCAAAGGCAGATGGCCTGTCATGTTCACCCATCAAGGTGCCTGCTCTAATTTGGCAAGGTTTTATTGATTGCGCGTATCTTGCATTTCTTCTACTTTGTTGCACCGCCATCTGCTTAGTTTGCTCATCATATATGTCGAGATGCCATGCCCATCCATTATCAATACATATTCCATCTGTCATCATACCATGTTTTTCCACTTAAATGCTGTTCTTGTGCATCAGACATCAAAAAGGAAGAGGGTGATTGCCGAACCTGAAGGAGCACCAGCAAAGTCCTTGAAAAACGTGGTTGTTACGGAGAAATCAGACAGCACCCCACTTATATTAGATGTACAACCAGTGACACAAAACGTAGGACCGACTCCAGCAGACTGTACCCATACTTCATTGGCCACACCACTAGCCCCACCACACAGGACCTGCACTCCAGCAAAAGGTATGCCGATTTCAGTTGCCATAGAACCAGCCGTACCACAGAAAAATCCCACTCCAGCAAAAAGTACAGCAAGTCCACCGGCCGAAGACCTATCCCAACTGCAGAGATGGCCAATTCCTGCAGATTGGAACCCCATTCCAGTTATTCCCAGTTTAAAAGACAATGCTTTCAATGTTGTTAGGGACTACGTGCATATATTCCCATCATTGGAGGATTATAGTGAAGACAAACACCATTTTCACATCTTCCTGTCCCACTTACGTGTAAGTGCTATTATTCATGGTGATTATTTTCCTGTTTTTTGCTGATTGAACACATCAATGATTTACATTACATTGTTGTAAGTAGGCGAGGGTCAATCTGGATAGTCATGACGAGCAAAGCTTGCTTGCGCTTTTCAAGGAAGCATTGCAGCAGTATTGGTGTTACCTAAGGAAATCACACTTTGATGGCAAGTCTATAAACGAATTTCTGGTGAAGTCTGCTGTGCTAAATTTTGAAGACATTGAATGGAAAAACCTTGTTATGCACTGGTCTCGTTCCGAGGATGAGGTACTGTCTATGATATCGCATGACAATTTGAACTTCTACTTTTACGCATGTGCCTTACGGATCTTTTTTGCAGGAAATCTGCTCGAAAAAGAATTCCGGTTTGAAAAGAACGACAGGATATTGCAAATATGCTGCCCGCTGCTTTGCTCTTGTTAGTACCTGTTGTCCTGTATCGCTGTACTTGCATACATACCTGGTTCATTATGTGACAGAAGTATGCATGATAGCTTGCTTATCAATTGTTCGCTCCAAATTATCTGATCTGTATGAATGGTTACATTAGTGTATAATATATCCAATGCCAATGAATTTTTTTAGCTCTGCATTGTTCTTGTAAGTACCTGTTGTCCTTTATCAGTGTACTTATATTGACAGGTAGTTGTTCATGTACCATCACTCCGCAGCTTATTTTCCTTTGCCCTCCATTTTCTACACATAAGATCTATATTTACTCTTACCATAAGGCTGGATAACACCGATGGTACTGAAGAAGTTTAGCTCTGCATTGCTCTTGGCTGTACCTTTTGCCTGTATCGTTGTACTTACATTTATAGCTACTTGGTTATTTAGCATCACTCTTCATCTTATCTTAAATATTCTCCATTTTTTCTTATATTGTCACATCTATATTTACTCTTAACAAAATGTAGAATAAAGGCAATGCTTATGAAGAAGATTCTGTGGTAAACTTCTTGAATTGCCCCCCCCCATGAGCATGGACAAGGGCTTTATAGAGCCTGCCTTCACCAATAATGTAAGTTTGTCCTTCTCAAGCCTTCAAACTTTGTTGTGTATATTTGGTTAGGCATGACTGCAACAGCTGTTTATTTTTGGTGTTTGCATCAAATTGCATGTTTAAAGTTTATTATGTACTCCAGTGCATAAACAAAAGTTTGTCCTTCTCAATTTAAGTTTTCATTTGTACAACCAAGTTCCTTCTTCATTCCATGTAAATTAAACTATACAGAGCAAGTGATCTTATTTTGCCAATCTAAAATGGGATAAATTGACAGCACACAACCATTGATACTTATGAGTTCTTGATCTGTAATCCAGTGGTGTCGTGAAGCTGCCAACTCCTTCACAATGTCATTTCCTGCCATGTCTTGACCAAAACAATACCATTTTGTGTTAATGCTATTTTAAACTGTGTCACTTTATTCGTCAGTAAGAAATGTGATGAATTGTCAGCACTGATACTTATATGTGCAAAACCTGTCATCTGTCTGCTTGTTTATCTTTCAGAGTGAGCAGGATATAAGTGTCAAACAAGTGCAGTCTCACCAGCTTGCTCAGCTGCTTGCGCTGCAGCTCCCGAGCAGGGCTAACCTTTCTTGAACTCTATTGAAGTGCTGTCAGTTTTGTATATTATTTTGTCGGCGTGTTTAGTTGCACTGGTGGCAATCTTTGATGCCCAGTGTATGTAATCTGCTGTCTGCTTGTGCTTTATTATCATAGTGGCGGACTTTGATGCCCAGTGGATGTAATATGCCGTAATTTCTTTATTGTATAGTCTAGGTTTTTTTCTTATTCACGATGCTGCAGTTATTTTACTGTATATATATCTTGTCTTCGCAGTAAACCGGCCAAACCGTAAAATTACGGTACATAATCGGGCCGTCTTGCAAATCACCATGTATGATCCGCATCATGGGCCCCGTCATCTTGGTCCGTTAACAAGCCTAAATGTAAACTGGCCCACTAGTAGATTCGGGCCTTTAATAGGCCGAGTAAACCGCCGGCCCTATTTTCCCATGAAAACTTAATGGGCCTTTAGGAGGCTAAAAAGTAGGTTGGGCCTGAAACATGCCAAACAACTCACGGGCCAGCAGCAGGCCGAAATAGACCCCGGCCCATGAATGTGCCAATCAAATCATGGGCTTATAACAGGCCAAAATTGTCTCGGTCCTTGTTTGGCCCAATCAAATTATCGGCTGCGAGCAGGCCGGATGCAAACCGGGCCGTAGTTAGGCCCAACTATATGACGGGCTTTTAACAGGCCAAAATTAATATCGGGCCGAAATGTTAAACGGGCCCTTAACAGGCCGAAACTAATATCAGGCCGAATTACTAAATGGGCCTTTAGCAAATGGGCCCAAAAGCGTAGCGTCCAGTTGACGGTCCGAATCTGATATGGCCATAATTTAGCCCAAAGCCTCTTAAAGGGCCGGACCTGATCTGGGCCGTAATTTGGCCCAGAACGAGGTAGGCTTTTAACGGGCCGGATCTTATATGGGCCATTATTAGGCCCGGAACGTGGAAGACCATTAATGGACCGAATCAAATATGGGCCGGCATTTGGCCCAAAACATGGCGGCCAGTGAATGGGCCGGTCTACTAGGGTCCTCAAAATCTTGTGGGCCTACAGCTGGGCCGACCCATTAATGTTGGCGAAATCTCGTGGGCCTTTAGCTGGGCCGGCCCATTATGGTCCACAAAAATCTTGTGGGCCTTCACCTGGGCCGGCCCATTATAGCCCGCAAAAATCTTGTGGGCCTTTACCTGGGTCGGCGCATTATGGCCCGCAAAATCTTGTCGGCCTTTAGCTGGGCCGGCCCATTATGGTCCGCAAAATATTGTGGGCCTTTAGTTGGGCCGGCCCATTTAAACTTTATGGGCCACTTTTGGGCCGGTCCATGTGTTAACATATCATAGGCGCATCTCGCCCATTGGATGAGTGACACCTGTGCCAACACGGAGCTGACACGTGTTTCCTCCAGCCAATGATGATTTTACACGTGGAAAATCCCCATTGGTCAGGGCTGTTAACGGGTTATCGGATCCAAAACCGAACCCGATAGCTTAACGGCGTTCCGTTACGGTGGATGCCATGTGTCGGTCACCCTTGACGAAAGCACTTCTATGACGCGCGATTTATCGTCATGGAAGTGGACACTTCCGTGATGATAATTTCGGTAATGTCATGGAACACTTCTACGACAACACAGGTAGGACTATCTTGATTCTGTCATAAATTTGTCATGGATGTACATGCATGACAGAAAACGTGACCTACTGTGACAAACACGTATCATCACGGAAGTGTATTTTTTTGTAGTGCTGCCCATGGGATAAATCTCCTCCTGGAGTGAGATGCGCAAGCGTTTCGTCGCCAACTTCCAGGGCACTCGCGACCGCCCGCCGGCCGCGGGCGACCTGCAGTGCATCAAGCAGCAGCTAGGGGAAACTCTGCAGAAGTACATCCATCGCTTCAACAGCGTCCGCCTCAAGATCCGCAAGGTGACGGATGAGGCCATCATCTCCGCCTTCTCCGATGGCGTCCGCGACGTCAAGATGAAGGAGGAGCTCGCTATCCACAAGGAACTATGCACGACCCTGGAGACGTTCAACATGGCAACCAAGTGCGCAAGGGCTGAGGAAGGGCGCCTTTCCCTCCTCGAGCTCCCAGCTGCCGACCAGGAGGACAAGAAGGCCAAGATCAAGGACGTGAAGCGCAAGGGGGCTGCCGTGCTCGCAGTGGAGCTAGAGACAAACCGCGACCGCGACCACCCCGAGTCATCCAAGGCCAACCGCCCATTGTGCGCCTTTCACAACGTTCACAGCCACAACACGAGCGACTGTCAGGAGCTCAGGGCCATCCGAGATGGGCGCTTCGATAGACGCCCTAAGCGCAACGACCGAGGAGGACGACGAAGTGGAGGACGCTGGGACGACCGCACCCCCGGCCAGGAGTGGCGCGACCGGCCTCGTGAGGACCGCTGACAGGACCAGCCTCGCGAGGGCGCCTGGAGAGACCAGCCTCGTGAGGACTGCCCCCAGGGCAACGTCGGCCTCCCTCCGTTGCCGCCTCCACCAAGAAGGAACGACGACCATCATCAGGATGAGGGGGCTGGGGGCTTCCAGGAGCCACGCACCATTGCCTGTATCTTGGGTGGCGCTCAAGCCCCAGCCTCTAAGCGTATCTTCAAGCAGTTTGCTCGTGAGGTGAACGCAGCCCTTCCAGGCTCGAGGCGACGCGCCCGCTCAGGTGGTCCAAGTGCGCCATCACCTTCAGCTCGTCAGACCACCTCAAGTGTGTGGCAACCGTCAGTGCCCTCCCGATGCTCTGCTCACCCGTCATCAGCAACGTTCAAGTCACCAAGACCCTCATCGACGGTGGCGCAGGGCTCAATGTCCTGTTCGTCGAGACGTTCGGCAGCCTCCAAGTGCCATACGATCAGCTACATCCTACCAAGCCTTTCTCAGGAGTGACCGACGGCTCCACCACCCCGATAGGGCAGGTCCGCCTCCCTGTCACATTCGGCCAGTGTGACAACTACCGCACCAAGCTCATCGACTTCGACGTCGCCCACATCCGCCTGCCGTACAACGCCATCCTTGGGTATCTAGCCTTGGCCAAGTTTATGGCAGTGACCCACCATGGCTACAACATCCTCAAGATGCCAGGGAGTGGCGACATCATCACGGTCCCCTGTGAAGAAAGGGATGCGGCGTGTTCCCTTGAGCGCGCTTACCAAGCTGCAGCGACCGAAGACCCCGACAACGAAGGCACCCTGTACCCTCCTGAGGCCATCCCCAAGAAGAAGAAGAAGCTACTCCGCCAAGGGCCTCAGGAGAGCGGCGTTTCTAGAAGCACCACCTCAGGATTTGTGCCCGCAGCCGGGGCGCCTCCCTCCCTCGCATAGGAAGGCGCGCCCGGTGCCCTCCTTAGGCTGGGCTCGGGGGCTCTCTTCTAGAGGGCCTCTGACTTAGCCAACATCACGAGGGAGGCGCTCGGGCACCATGTGGAGGCGTGCTTCGCCGCACGTTTCCCTCAAGAGGGCACAGGGCGTGGAGCGCCTAGTGCTCAGGAGTTCATCACCAAGGCGACCCAGGAACTTCAAGAGGCAAGGACCATACGCGGCGACCGCCGCCCACCACCCGGCGCAGCTCCCCATCATGGCAAGGATGGCGGGCTACGCGTCTGCATTGACATTCAAGGTCTCAACAGGGCCGCGTCTCGGGACGTTTCTGGCCTTCACGCGTTGGGCGGTGTGAGGGTCCACCTCATAGCTACGTTCGCATGCCGTTTGGCCTGCCGAACACGGCTGTCACCTTCCAGCGCTACTTGCGGAGCATTCTGGCGGCTCAGGAGGCCAGGCACCACGCTATCTTGGAAGAGATGGTGGCAGTTCTTCAGGAGCCACCAAGGCCTACGGAGCCTCCCGAGGCTCGAGACCCTGGCGGCTCGTGAGGAGCAACTTCTCCAGCACGCATCTTCAGCTACTCCAACACCACTCCAGCTACGGTATTAGGTGACTCTTTCCGGTTCGTGCAACTGGTGGCGCCCCTCGGGCTCCACCATCCCCAGGTTGCATGGGCCTGTCCCTGCGACGTGTATCCTTTTTGCATCTTTAGCTTACTATGTTGGGAGCGCCTCTCGGGCTGCATCGTCCCCAGGCCACTCGGGTCCGTCCCAGTGGCATGTATCGTTCTTGCATCGATCTGAACTAGCTTGCCCTCTTGCATGGATTATCTTATGATTATCACCTGCCTGTCCGGTACTTTGATACCATGAACGTTGCATGCCCTTGCAAGCCCGCCCACGACCGCCTCATGATTAAGGACTGGCACGACGCCTGTGCTCGGGTCCGTCCCTTGAGCGTCGCCAAACCCAAGAGGATGAGCTCTAGCTCGCGGGCCCGTTCCCATGTACGTGACCTCCCATGGCCCTTGGTGCCTTGTTCTCGCATGAGCTAATCGCGGACGGACAGGCCAGGGCACGCGACCCGGTGCCTCGCCACCACGGGAGCCGCGCGCCGGTCGTCTTTCTTAAGGATTCTTCGCATGAGAAGACTAGGCAGGGTGTCTGTGCTCTGGTCCGTCCCTGCAGCATCGATAAACCCAACGACTGAGCTCTGTCTGGCGGGTCGGCCCCGTTCACGTCACCTCCTGGGGTCGTTGGTGTTTGGCCTTCTCATGTGATCGCCTTAGGAGATTCGTCCGACGGAGGTTGCCTAACCATCTCGCAGGGCCACCGCAGCCATCAAGAATCAAGACCAGGTGCAACCCGCCTTGAGGTAGGGCCTCGTGAGTCCCACGCTGGCTCACGAGTGCCCGGACACACCTCGTCTAGCCCTGCCGTGCAAGCCACGTGTCAGGGCTGTACACGCCCCGGGGGCTCCACTCAGAGGGAGACCTAACCCATGTACCAGTGGAAGCACCATGCTCCGCGCTGGCAGTCGACACAGTCGAGGAGCGGCTATGCCCGTGCAAGTGCGGAAGCGCTATGCTCCGCGCTGGTGATAAACAACTGAGGGCGGCCCCATGGCCGCATCAACCTCAGGGAGCCACCCGGCTGAGTGTCCAGCCTCACTGCAACGCTCTCCCCTCGGGAGAGTCGCACGAGGGGGCTCGGCATGGGGGCTATGCTCAGGTCATGCCTAGTGTACGCCACCCTGCCAGGTCCCTCGGACCTGGTCGTCGCGCGCCCCTCCCGAGTGGGACCTCGCGAGGACAGGTATGAAGGTCTGTTTGAGCGTCAAGGGGGACTCCTGAGCATCGCGACTCAGGAGCCTAACTGGTCACGTAGCCCCTCACCCCTTGGTCCCGTCCTGGTGATGTGGACGGTTCAACGGCAGCTGCGGTATGTGCGGGGTCGGGCTCTGCCGACGTAGAACACTAAGGCTTACTTTCGCATCTCCTCCTCGCAGGCCGTTTGCGGGTCAAGGGGGACTCTTGAGCATCGCGACTCAGGAGCCTAACTGGCCACATAGCCACTCACCCCTTGGTCCCGTCCTGGTGATCCGGATGGTCCAACGGCGGCTGAGGAAAGTAAAAGCAGGAAGGAGCACCATCGTTCACCAGCGAGCCTCCTCTTCAGCCTCGGGCGCCATCGTCAGGAAGTGCCCGCTCGTCGGCAGCGTTGCCGTCATCCGTGTCATCGGCCCTGGTCGAGGGATCGGCGACACCATCAGCTGGAGGCGCGGGGTCGATGGCAAGGAACTTCTTCGACAAGGCCTCCACCTGGCCCTTCACAGCTTCGGCAGCAGCTTCGCAGCGCCCCTCGTCCACAAGCTCGAGCAGGACACCAAGGTCGGCGTTGGGGTCGCGAAGATGAAGGTGGATGAGGACGTGCGTCACGGCCGATGAGGAAATCGCGCGCGCTTCCCCCTCCACCATGCGGCCGATTCCGTCGATGACGTCCTCGAGCGCCGTGACGAGCTGAGGAAGTTGTTGGGCGGGGCCGTCATCATCAGTCACCAAAGGCTTCTCCAAGCCCTTCTCGTAGAGTCCCCACAGCGCCTTGCGAGATCTCTCCTCAAGAGACTTGAAGGCCTCGCGGTCCTCGGCAAGAACCTTCGCCTTAATTTCCAGCTGGGCCCTCTCCACTTCCACCTCCTTCTCCAGCTTCTTCAGGCGGTCACGTTCCGCGGCCTGCGCCTGCGCCAGCTGCTCCAGCTCAGCATCACGGCCGACCACCGCTTCTTCTTGAGCCTTCAGCTTCTCCTCCCGCGCCTCGAGCTGGCAAGCCGCGGTAGCCCGTTCCTTACGCAGGTTCTCCAGCTCGACCTCCGCTACCCAGTAGCGCTCCTTGGCGGCCTCAGCATCCTTCAGCGCCACCTCGCGGGCGGTCGCGGCCTGGTCGGCGGCCCGCTTGTCCTCCTTGGAGGCTGCCATGGCCTGGCCCAGTGCCGCCCTGACAGACTCATCACAGTGCAGCCAACCTGAGATCAGCTCCAGGCGCCCCGCCACCAGGCGACGGTCAGGGCCTTGAAGGCCATCCCAAAGCTGCATCAGCATAGAAAGAGCTTCCTCCAGAGCGTCGGGTGAAGAAGAAGGATCGCGAGCCAGCGGTGCCACAGGAGGAGGAGGCAACGTCGTCGCCAAGATCTGCGAGTTGGTGGCAGCAGAAGAAGAAGCCGGGAGCTCCTGAGCCTCTAGGGCCTTGGTCGGCGAGCTGAGAGCAGGCGCCTCCGGAGCCAGCTTGGTTGTGGAGGTCGCCTTCTCCTGGGGTCGGTCCTCCGGGCCTCGCGAGGATGACCGGGCCGGAGAGGCGCGGGGGTTGTTGCCGCCCTTCTGCGTCGGAGGAGGTGTGGCCAGGCCAAGCTTCTGGGTCCGCGAGGGTGCGGTCGCTCCCTCTCTCTTCTTGTTTGTCACCAGCGTTGGCCAGGCGGTGCAAGAAAAGAATGTCAGGAAGCAGCGACAGAAGCAGGAGCAAGAACAAAATCGGGACAAGGAGCTTACTCGTCCACAGCGGCATAGTCGCGCGGCCTCTTCAGAAGCACGGAGCCAAGAGGCCTCGCAGCCTGGGGCGCTGGCATGCGAGTCCCAGGAGCGGACGAGGCCGCGGCACCTGGCCCTACGGCAGCACCGGTCGACGTCAGAACAGGGGCGCCCTCTCGGGTGACTAGCGCCGACCTACTCTTCGTCGGGATCCCGGCCGACGGCTTCTTCGGGGGGGGGAGGGGTGCCCCTGGACCTCGTAGTGACTCTGGCGGGGATTGGGACTCCCTCACCGGATGGTCGTCGGCCTCGTCATCGTCGGGAAGGGCGCAAAGGAGGTCCCCCGCGAGGGGAGAAGTCTCCCCCTCCCCCTCCAGGGTCGCCTCCGAGTCGGGCCTCTCCTCCTCGCCGGAATTGCCCGAAGACACTAGTACTGGGGCCACCACCTCCGTGGCCTCGGAAGGCGCTGGCGGCACGAGCCTGCGCCCATCGAAGACAGGCATGGCGGCGGCCGCCTTCGCCCCATCTGGGCGGCGATACAGAGGAAGATGGGAGTCTGGCGGGTATCCCAGATCGTCCCCGACCAGGAGACGGATGGCTGTGCCCAACTCCTCTTCGGACAGGGCATCCGGGCACAGACAGAGGTCATCCCCCTCGTCCCCAAGCTTCCACAGGGGGCGCAAGCGCGCCTAGAGTGGGGCGACATGCTGCACCAGGAACTCCTTCACGAGCATGGCCCCCATCAGCTTCTCCGCCCTCGGGTCGTCAGGCTTCAGGTCGGCGGTCATCTTCTCCAGCACCTGCTTCGCCCGGGGATCGATGAGCTTCGCGCGGAGCCACCTGTCGTGAGGCGAGGGCATCTCCGTCGGCAGCACCAACCGAGGGTGGACGCACTTGGCGTCCATCAGGACTCACTTGCTCCTGAAGTCCTTGGCCTTCTTTCCCGCCTTCGAGATCACGTTGGTCCCGTTAGCAGCGATGAAGTTGGCGCACCCCGAGCAATGGCCCTCCTTGAGCCGGAGGTAGAAGAAGTGGCGAAGCAACGCCACGGATGGCATCACCCCCGCAAATGCCTCACAATAAAAAGCAAAAATCGACAGGAGGAGAACGGAGGTGGGGTGGAGGTGAAGGGCATGCAACTTGTAGTGGCTGAGGACAGCGTAGAAGAAGTCGGAGAAAGGGGGGACCAGTCGCACGACGACGCTGTTCATGAAGAAGGGGTAGAAGGTACTGCCTGAGGGCTCCGCCGCCCTCAGCGGAGCCAACCCGGAGCATGGTCTTCCCCCCCTTGTTGGTGCCGCCTGCCGTCATCAGGAGCGTGGCAGCGAGATTCTTCTCCAAGACGCTAGGCGCGCTGAAGGCCGGCTCGTACCAGGAAGGCGAGTTCGCGGCCTTCGTGTAACACCCACGATGCGGCTATATCTCCCACGTGTCGAGGCACGACTTAGAGGCCTAACCGCATAATGGTTTTGTCGCAAGAAGGGTCATCTTCACACAATCCCATGTAATGAACAAGAATGGGATAAAGAGTTGGCTTACAATCGCCACTTCACACAATACATAAATAGCATTCATACATCATCCAAAATACAATCATATAGACCGACTACGGTCAAAATCTAGATGAAAATAAGACAACCCCAAATGCTAGATCCCCGATCGTCCCAACTGGGCTCCACTACTGATCATCAGGAAAAGACACATCGTAACGACCACGTTCCTCGTCGAACTCCCACTTGAGATCGACGCCATCATCTGCACTGGCATCGTCGGCACCTGCAACTGTTTTGGTAGAATCTGTGAGTCACGGGGACTCAGCAATCTCACACCCGCGAGATCAAGACTATTTAAGCTTATAGTCGCCTATCTTGATGGAAACATTCGGAACCATCGAGTTAGCTCTCATTGCCTTCCCCGGAGAAATAACACCCAATGGTTTATCCAGATAAGACCAGGAAAACTCATGCTTGGCAAAAAACGGTCTTGACATGAAACAAAGCGATGCACCAGTATCAAAAAGAACTTTTGCAGGAATATCGTTGACTGAGAGATTACCCATTATCACATCCGTAGATTCCTCCGCTTGAGCTGCATTCATCATGTTCACCTTAGCAGACTTTGGATTATGCTTGACCACTACATTGCTGGAAGATCTGACAGGAGGAGGAGGAGGAAGACGCCTCTGGTTGAAGCACTTGTTAGCATAGTGACCTTTCTGCTGACATTTGTTGCAAGTCACCTCTGAGAGTGGACGGTGATAAGGAGCATTGGACTTTGGAGCTTGATTCTGAAACTTGTTCTGATAGCCAGAGTTGGAAGAACTATGGCCACCTTTGTTCTTCTGCTGGTAAGGCTGACGAAACAGAGGAGGAGGAGGCAACCAGAACTTCTGTTGCTTAGCTGACACAAGTGAGGAAGAAGAAGACTGAACTGCGTCTCTGACTCTCTTCTTAGAAGCCTCACACTTGAGCTGAGCAGCCTCTTGCTTCAGTGCCATATTGTAGAATTGATCAAAGTGAGTTGGCTCAACAAGAACGAGAGCTAACTGCAGATCCTCTTTAAGGCCACCTCTGAAGTGATAGATCATACTCTTCTCATCAGGAACGTCTTGTTTAGCGAAGCGAGCAAGTTTCTGAAACTGAATGTTGTATTGATACACAGACATGTTGCCTTGCTTGAGATTGCGGAACTCCTCACGCTTGCTCTCAACAACACTTTGTGGAATGTGGTGCGCTTTGAAGTCCCGACAGAAGTCAGTCCAAGTGATCACACGACCTCCTCTGGAATCTTTGTATTGTTGAAACCAATCAGCAGCTTGGTCCTTGAGCTGGAAAGAAGCGAACTTGACATAGTCCTCAGGCCTGACATTGCTACATTCAAAATGCTTGTTGATGTCCACGAGCCAATCATCGGCATCCGTGGCCTCGGCACAGTAGCTGAAAGACTTGGGCTGATTTGCGAGAAACTGGTTGAGAGTGGCAAAGTGGAACTCATTGTTGCCTTGACCTTGATTGCCTTGCCCTTGAGTACGTTCTTGCAAGAGTTGCAGAATCATCTAAGCATTGGCGTTGGTGGCTGCCATGATTGCTTGCCATGCCTCCGGAGGTGGAGGTGGTGGCGGAGGGTTCGCTTGACTCCCTTCATTGCGATCCGGATTCTGACGCGGCGGAGCCATCCTGAAGAGGGTGACATCCGTTAGCATCTTGATAGACAAATAGATAAGTAGAATCAACGGATAGAAATTGCAACATATAGTCTTCACAATAAACATTAGTACGAAGATGAACGAATGAATTCTGTAGTAAATCATCACACTTCCATAAGTTGAGAAGCCACTTGAAAAAGATATGGAATGAACATAGAATTCGAAGCAACTCGAATACCACAATACAAAACAAAACAAGTATTGGCTTGCAGAATAAGCCGGAACAAACATATGATAGATATTTCGTTCAAAGTTTTCGTGGTGGGGCCCACACGGGCTCAATCGTACATCACCATCATGTACAAGGCTGTGCACATGACATACGAAGCGTCCCCGAGTCGGCAAAGCCATGGACTCTTTAAGACACAACGAGACCACTGTAAAATCAACCGTATACAGGCGGACCACTAGACGTCGAACCCCAATCTCATATCATGCGTCTGTCGGAAAGATATCCTAAGGCTACTTGAATTCCCACTTATAAACTCCCGAAACTTTCTGGTTATGCAATCTGGTGTAGGGGATACAGGGGACACAAAATATATCACCCAAACTAACAATCCCTAGATCCAGCTGTATCCATCCGTCAACACATAACCAAGAAACCTTCGGAAATCGTTTACCTCAACCTTCGAAAAACATCCGTTATACAAGTTATGGCAATACTCCCGAACTGCCGCCCCAGTACTGGGTGGCGTCGAGGTGATCTCACCAACAACTGCATAAAAGAGATTTCGATGTCGACGAAACTCAGGTATTCCAGAACTGCAACGATAAAATTGTGACGACAACACCTCGGAGCTCAACTCCCCGGGACACTGCCACAACCCCTAAATGACAGGAGGCACCAAGAACAATGTTCTCGTCACAAAACCATCGGGACGATTCCAAGATACCCGCGTGATCCAAATTTTTTTTTAGTGAAATTTGAGGAGAGAGTAGTCAAAACTTCTACGTCAGGAGACCTCACCAGAGCGACGAAGGGACTGAGGAGTAAAAAGAATCCTACTCTCCGATATATATAATCCTAACACTCAAAACATTTTGTTCTAGACTCAACAACGCCAGCGATTCGATCAAGCAGGGGGCTCCTAAGTCGGGGATGGCTCTGATTACCAACTTGTAACGCCCACGATGCGGCTATATCTCCCACGTGTCGAGGCACGACTTAGAGGCCTAACCGCATAATGGTTTTGTCGCAAGAAGGGTCATCTTCACACAATCCCATGTAATGAACAAGAATGGGATAAAGAGTTGGCTTACAATCGCCACTTCACACAATACATAAATAGCATTCATACATCATCCAAAATACAATCATATAGACCGACTACGGTCAAAATCCAGATGAAAATAAGACAACCCCAAATGCTAGATCCCCGATCGTCCCAACTGGGCTCCACTACTGATCATCAGTAAAAGACACATCGTAACGACCACGTTCCTCGTCGAACTCCCACTTGAGATCGACGCCATCATCTGCACTGGCATCGTCGGCACCTGCAACTGTTTTGGTAGAATCTGTGAGTCACGGGGACTCAGCAATCTCACACCCGCGAGATCAAGACTATTTAAGCTTGTAGGAAAGGGAGGTGCAAAGAGGTGGAGCTGCAGCGGCAAAAGCATATATGGTGGCTAACTTGCGCATATGAGAGCGAGAAGAGAAGCAACGGAACGGACGTCATCTAGCAATGACCAAGAAGTGATCCTGAACACCTACTTACGTCATACATAACATAGACCGTGTTCACTTCCCGGACTCCGCCGAGAAGAGACCATCACGGTTACACACGCACTTGGTGTATTTTAATTGGGTCAAGTGACAAGTTATCTACAACCGGACATTAACAAATTCCCATCTGCCTCATAACCGCGGGCACGGCTTTCGAAAGATAATACCCTGCAGGGGTGTCCCAACTTAGCCCATCATAAGCTCTCACGGTCAATGAAGGATAAACCTTCTCCCGGAAAGACCCGATCAGTCTCGGAATCCCGGTTTACAAGACATCTCGACAATGGTAAAACAAGACCAGCAAAGCCGCCCGAATGTGCCGACAAATCCCGATAGGAGCTGCACATATCTCGTTCTCAGGGCACACCGGATAAGCGAAGCGTACAGATACCAACATAACCCAAGTTGCCAAGGGACGGTCCCGCACGGTGCTCTAGTTTGGACCAGCACTCAGAGGAACACTGGCCCGGGGGTTAAAATAAGATGACCCTCGGGATCGCGAAAACCCGGGGGAAAAGGCTTAGGCGGCAAATTGTAAAACCAAAGTTGGGCCTTGCTGGAGGAGTTTTATTCAAGGCGAACTGTCAAGGGGGTCCCATAAATCACCCGACCGCGTAAGGAACGCAAACTCAAGGAACATAATCCCGGTATAACAGTAACTAGGGCGGCAAGAGTGGAACAAAACCCCAGGCATAAGGCCGAGCCTTCCACCCTTTACCAAAATATATAGATGCATTAATTAAATAAGAGATATTGTGATATCCCAACATATCCATGTTCCGACATGGAACAACTTCAACTTCACCTGCAACTAGCAACGCTATAAGAGGGGCTGAGCAAAAACGGTAACTTAGCCAAACAACGGTTTGCTAGGAAAGGATGGTTAGGGCTGACATGGCTAAAATGGGAGACATGATACAGCAAGTGATAGGTAGCGGAGCATGGCAATAGAGCGAACAACTAGCATAGCAAAAATAGAAGTGATTTCGAGGGGTGGTCATCTTGCCTGCAAGATTCTCAGAGTTGTCGAAGGCTTGATCCTCGTAAGCGTACTCGACAGGTTCCTCGTTCACGAACTCGTCTGCCGGCTCTATCCAAGACAAGAACACAAGCAAACGGAACCACAATCAACAACGAGAAATGCGCAAACAACATGATACAAAACATGTATGATATGCAAGATATGATATGCGATGCATATGCGTGCTCCGGAAGGAAAATGATGAACATGGCAGTAATTGGCAAACCAAGCATGCCACTGGAAAGATGAGATGATTTCGGTCGAAATCGATATAAAGATCACCGGAATCGGATGCACGGTTTGCAAATGGCGAGCAAAACAAGAATGACACTAATATGCGATAAACAGCAAGATAGCACTTAAAATGCAACAAGCAGCAATGCTACAGCACCCCAACATAGCAACAAAGCACATGGCAGTACTCTACAGGAGATGCTTGACAAAATATGAACACTGAGCTACGGCTAGTTCACAACATATCAAGCTCAAACAAGCATGGCAAAAGTGCAAAAGATTACAGGTTCACAGACTTAGTGAAAAACTGGACATGGCAGAAAACAGCATCAGGTAGCAATGTTCAGAGTACGAAATCAACATGTTACAGGAACTTAACATAAGAAAACAAGGCATGGTAGTGTTCTACTAAATGCACATGACAAAAGTCCCTTACTGACCATAAGCCAAAAAGGACCAGAAGATATGATGGCAAGCATGTAAACTTAGCAAGTTTCGTTATCAGGTTTCAGACTTAGCAGAAAACAGAGCATGGCAGAAATATTAATATGTAGGCCTCTTTGTGAGCTTGATGCACTCACTACCGAGCAATGCATGACAAACCAAGTATACCTACAGCAAGATGACATGTTTATGAAGCTAACCATGGCAAAAACAATAGCATAGCATGTATGGATCAACTACAATAAGCTTGGCAAAAATGCATTTCATGTTAAGAATCTGCCAGAAATATATTATAGCAAAAGTAGAGAAAAATTGAGTCATCCTATGGCACTCCATAATTGCAAACAATTGCAGGAATGGATCAACTACGACTATAGCTACAAAACATCCTTACTTAACATCTCCAAAATATGCATGTATCTCTCTGTAGCATCAAGTTTACATGGCAACAAAATTACAGCAGACAAGGACTTAGAGAAATCACTAAGTCCCTGAAATCAGAAATATTACGGGGCCTACTTTGCATGCTTGGGCTAGTCACCACGGAGATCACAAAAAATACATGGACTATACCACTGGAAAGATGGCATGACATACTTCAAAACACATGTAGAGCTCATACTCATAAGATTCACAAAATAAATGATACAAAAATGACAAATCTCCAAGTTCTGATAAGAACCAGAGAATAACAGCAACTAGCCCTCTTCCAACGAAGATTTGGGCATCAAGATGACATCTAATGAACATGGTGCAATTGAACAAAATGAAGAGCATCACGAGGCGAACAATTTGAAATATTATACGCGCGAATCAGAGCTACATGCACGGATTATCGCATCTCGAACAGGAGCACATGCTGAGAAATTCTGAGACTTAGAGAAAAAAAACCGGGCGAGGAGAAGTCAACGGGGGAGTTACCAGATCTGGATCGCACGAGCTACAGGAGCTCGCCGGCTCGGGCTGCCGGCGCTTGCCGGAGGGAAGGAGGAGGCGAGGCCCGAAGGGAGGAGGAGGTCGGCGGGGGGGGGGGGTCGCCGGCCGGCGAGGAAGGCGGCGGGGCCCCGGCGACGGGCGGCGGCGGGGAGTCGCCGGCGACGCGGGCACGGGCGGTGCAGCCGCGTCGGCGAGGCGGCGGACGGGGCGCGGGCGCGGTGGAGCGGGCCGAGGGGGCCGGCGCGCGGGCCCGGCGGGCCGGCGGCGCGGGGACGGCGCGGGAGACACGTGGCGCTCAACGATTGGACGGGGTGCGGCGGCGGACGTTGTCCGGCGCGGGCGGACGCGTCCGGCGCGGCGCGGAGGGAGGAGCTAGGGTTTCGTCTGCAGTTGTAATTCGGGATGCCCACATATATATAGGTAGAGGGAGCTAGGAGGCTCCAAATGAGGTGCGGTTTTCGCCCACACGATCGTGATCGAACGACCTAGAGCATGGAAGAGAGTTTGGTGGGTTTTGGGCTGGTTTTGGAGGGGGTTTTTGCTGGACACTCAAATGGACTTTGCGATGCCCGGTTAACCGTTGGAGTACCAAACGACCTCCGAATGGAACGAAACTTGACCGGTAGACTCCGGGTGGTATATTAAGGCCACTTGACAAGCCTCGGTCCATTCCAAGAAGGTTTTACACACGCACACGAAAGAAAACTAGAGGGGTGCACCGGAGGAGATAGGAGCGCCGGATTGGAAAACGGACAACGGGGAAAATGCTCGGATGCATGAGACGAACACGTATGCGAATGCAATGCACATGATGACATGATATGAAAAAGCATGACATGACAAAATACAAAACGAAAGACAAAACCCGACAACGGAGGGAAAAACATAACACATAGCCAGAAATGGCAAGAGTCGGAGTTACAAATATGGCAAGTTACATGCGGGGTGTTACACTTCGCCTTGTCGGACGCCATTGGCTGCGGGCTCGGAGAGGGGTTGGTGTGGATTTGGAGTCTCTAGGGGCAAGAAAGAGAAAGGGGATCTAGAGCAAGGCGAAGGAAGGCAGTGAAGGCTTTGAAACGCGCACCGGCCTTTTGTCAGGTGCGGACGGATGCCGAGGCAGCATGGGGAAGCGGAGACGCTGACATCCCGTCAATTGCCACGCGTCAATCAAGGCTGCAGGCTGTTGGGGCCTGCGGCACTCCGCACTTGCCCTTTGGCTTCGCCTCGAAGCCAAGTCCGGGCACGCCTTGGGCCCGGGGGCTACTGTCGGCGTCCTGGGAATGGGGGTACCTAGACTTGCCTGCCTGCGGCCCAGTGTGTGGCTCCACCAACGGCCTGGTACGACCCATCTTCAGCAGCAACCACTCAAGACCCACGCGAGGGGCCAGGCCTCGCGAGGCGGATGCCACCAAGACCTCCTCAGGGGCGGCCTCACTAGGCTGGCTCCCGAGGAGCGGAGATATCTATGCAAGGGGCACCTCACGAGGTTCACGTGACGTGTGCCATGAAGACCAAGGCCAGGCGGGCGCCAGCGGGCGCGGAGCACCAGTTTCCTCTTTGGTGCTAAAGGGGCTAGCGCAGGCGAGGAGTCCCGAGGCATCAGGCAAAGGTTTCCATATCGGTACAACAAGACCAAGACCAGCAGGACGGTAGGATGGAGGTCACCGTGGAGCCTGATGACCCACAAGTATAGGGGATCTATCGTAGTCCTTTCTATAAGTAAGAGTGTCAAACCCAACAAGGAGCGGAAGAAATGACAAGCAGTTTTCGGTAAGGTATTCTCTGCAAGCACTGAAATTATCGGTAACAGATAGTTTTGTGATAAGGTAATTTGTAACGGGTAACGAGTAATAAAAGTAAACAAGGTGCAGCAAGGTGGCACAATCCTTTTTATAGCAAAGGACAAGCCTGGATAAACTCTTATATAGAGGAAAACGCTCCCGAGGACACATGGGAATTATCGTCAAGCTCATATGATTCGCGTTCGTTACTTTGATAATTTGATATGTGGGTGGACCGGTGCTTGGGTACTGCCCTTCCTTGGACCAGCATCCCACTTATGATTAACCCCTATTGCAAGCATCCGCATCTACAAAACAAGTATTAAGGTAAACCTAACCATAGCATGAAACATATGGATCCAAATCAACCCCTTACGAAGCAACACATAAACTAGGGTTTAAGCTTCTGTCACTCTAGCAACCCATCATCTACTTATTACTTCTCAATGCCTTCCTCTAGGCCCAAAATAATGGTGAAGTGTCATGTAGTCGACGTTCACATAACACCACTAGAGGAGAGACAACATACATCTCATCAAAATTTCGAACGAATACAAAATTCACATGACTACTTATAGCAAGACTTCTCCCATGTCCTCAGGAACAAATGTAACTACTCACAAATCATATTCATGTTCATAATCAGAGGGGTATTAATATGCATAAAGGATCTGAACATATGATCTTCCACCAAATAAACCAACTAGCATCAACTACAAGGAGTAATCAACACTACTAGCAACCCACAGGTACCTTATGCAAGAGTCATGGTGATCTTCACTTTTCCTTTTTATATTTTATCCTTTGGCAAGCACATTGTGTTGGAAAGATCCTGATATATATATATATATATATATATATATATATATATATATATATATATCCAATTGGATGTAAGTTAGCATGAACTATTATTGTTGACATTACCCTTGAGGTAAAAGGTTGGGAGGCAACACTATAAGCCCCTATCTTTCTTTGTGTCCGATTAAAACTCCATAACCATAAGTATTGCGTGAGTGTTAGCAATTGTGAAAGACTAAATGATAGTTGAGTATGTGGACTTGTTGAAAAGCTCTTATATTGACTCTTTCCTATGTTATGATAAATTGCAATTGCCTCAATGACTGGGGTCATAGTTTGTTAGTTTTCAATGAAGTTTCTGATTCATACTTGACATTGTGAATAGATTGTTACTTTAGTATAAGAAATCATATGACAATATATGTTGATGTTATAAGAATGATCATGATGCCCTCATGTCCGTATTTTATTTTATCGACACCTCTATCTAAACATGTGGACATATTTTTCATTATCGGTTTCCGCTTGAGGATAAGCGAGGTCTAAGATTGGGGGAGTTGATACGTCCATTTTGCATCATGCTTTCATATCGATATTTATTACATTATGGGCTGTTATTACACATTATGTCACAATACTTACGCCTATTTTCTCTTATTTAATCCCTCCGTCCTAAAATTCTTGTCTTAGATTTGTCTAAATACGGATGTATCAAGTCACGTTTTAGTATTAGATACATCTGTATCTAGACAAATCCGAGACAAGAATTTTGGGACGGAGGGAGTACAAGGTTTACCCGAAGGTTTTAAACACCGTACCACACAAATATCCTCTGTTTTTGTTTTGAGTTGTTTCTACCGCAGATTAGAGCAAGATGTCTTCTCAAGAGTCAGTCGAGGAGAGTCGGGTGTCTCATCCGACACCTGGACCAGGAGCAAACAGTGATGCTGACCACTTTGGGCTATCAACGGAGGAAGAGATGGTGGCCGACCTGAAAAGGATAGATGCCATGGAAGAGGATCAAGAAGTTACTTCTCGTTTCCGAGCCGGATTCACGATGGGGGAACTACAGAGCTCAACTTTTCCAAACTCGGCCATCCCTTCCAATGTCAGATTTCTTTCTTATGAAAATATGAAAAAGAGTGTTACTTGCTCTCCCGCAGCTATGCAACATCCATGGGTGAAAGGAGCTTTAGCCGTCATGGGCAAGCTCCGTAAGGAAATAATGGACCTCAAGCAGCAAGTCAATAAGCTTGAGGAAGAGAATTGTATCCCGAGGGGCATCATCGCCAAGAATATCACATCACCACCTCCGAAGAAAGGGACATAATCACATGGGTATGGGCACTCCCCTTGGCAACTGCCAAGCTTGGGGGAGGTGCCCCGGTATCGTATCACCATCACACTCCTATCTTTACCATTTTTTTAGTTTGATCCTTTTGATAATACCTTGATCTAGTAGAATAAAGTTTTAGTATGATCTAGTTTTGAGTTTTGCTTTATGATCCTTCTATGTAACCGAGTCCGTGAGCTATATATAATAAATATTAGTTTTGAGTCAAGGGCTTGGTTATCTTGCTATGATCTAGAGGGAATAAAAGAAAAAAATGAAAAGAATTAAAGAGATCATAATGATCTTATGAAGATTAATGACTTCACATATAACAGAGTATGATGAATAAAAGTTGTTGAGAGTTAACAAACATAGCTTTGGTCATCGTTGCAATTAATAGGAAGTAATAAAGAAAGAGAGGTTTTCACATATGAATATACTATCTTGGACATCTTTTATGATTGTGAGCACTCATTAAAATATGACATGCTAAAAAGTTGATGTTGGACAAGGACGACAACGTAATGGGTTATGTTTTCTTATATCCGAAATAAAGTACATTGTCATGGATCGTCCAACATGTTGGGCTTGCCTTTCCCCCTCATACTAGCCAAATTCTTTGCACCAAGTAGAGATACTACTTGTGCTTCCAAATGTCCTTAAACCCGGTTTTGCCATGAGAGTCCACCATCTCTACCTACGGATTGAGTAAGATCCTTCAAGTAAGTTGTCATCGTTGCATGCAATCAAAATTGCTCTCTAAATATGTATGATTTATTAGTGTGGAGAAAATAAGCTTTATACGATCATGTGATGTGGAATCAATAAAAGCGATGGACTGCATAATAAAGGTCCATATCACCAGTGGCAATATAAAGTGCCATTCTTTTGCATTAAGATTAAGTGCATCCAACCATAAAAGCACATGACAACCTCTGCTTCCCTCTACGAAGGGCCTATCTTTTACTTTTGTCTTATACCTTATGCAAGAGTCATGGTGATTTCGATGTAAGTTAGCATGAACTATTATTGTTGACATTACCCTTGAGGTAAAAGGTTGGGATGCAACACTATAAGCCCCTATCTTTCTCTGTGTCCGATTAAAACTCCATAACCATAAGTATTGCGTGACTGTTAGCAATTGTGAAAGACTAAATGATAGTTGAGTATGTGGACTTGCTGAAAAGCTCTTATATTGACTCTTTCCTATGTTATGATAAATTGAATTGCCTCAATGACCGAGATCATAGTTTGTTAGTTTTCAATGAAGTTTCTGATTCATACTTAACATTGTGAATAGATTGTGACCTTAGCATAAGAAATCATATGACAATATATGTTGCTGTTATAAGAACGATCATGATGCCCTCATGTCCGTATTTTATTTTATCGACACCTCTATCTCTAAACATGTGGACATATTTTTCGTTATCAGTTTCTGCTTGAGGACAAGCGAGGTCTAAGCTTGGGGGAGTTGATACGTCCATTTTGCATCATGCTTTTATATCAATATTTATTACATTATGGGCTGTTATTACACATTATGTCACAATACCTATGCCTATTTTCTCTTATTTTACAAGGTTTACATGAAGAGGGAGAATGCCGGCAGCTGGAATTCTGGGCTGGAAAAGGAGCAAATATTAGAGACCTATTCTGCACAACTCCAAAAGTCCTGAAACTTCACGGAGGCACGTTTTGGAATATATAAAAAATACCGGCGAAAGAATCAACCAGAGGGGGCCCACACCCTGGCCACGAGGGTGGGGGGCGCGCCCTACCCCCTGGGCGCGCCCCCCTGTCTCGTGGGCCCCCTGGCAGGCCTCCGGTGCCCATCTTCTGCTATATGAAGTCTTTCGTCCGAGAAAAAATAAGGAGGAAGCTTTCGGGACGAAACACCGCCACCACAAGGCGGAACCTTGGCGGAACCAATCTAGGGCTCCGGTGGAGCTGTTCTGCCGGGGAAACATCCCTCCGGGAGGGGGAAATCATCGCCATCGTCATCACCACCGATCCTCTCATCGGGAGGGGGTCAATCTCCATCAACATCTTCACCAGCACCATCTCCTCTCAAACCCTTTTTCATATCTTGTATCCAATCTTTGTCTCAAAACCTCATTGTTACCTGTGGGTTGCTAGAAGTGTTGATTACTCCTTGTAGTTGATGCTAGTTGGTTTATTTGGTGGAAGATCATATGTTCAGATCCTTTATGCATATTGATATCCCTCTAATTATGAACATGAATATGATTTGTGAGTAGTTACGTTTGTTCCTGAGGACATGGGAGAAGTCTTGCTATAAGTAGTCATGTGAATTTGGCATTCGTTCGATATTTTGATGGGATGTATGTTGTCTCTCCTCTAGTGGTGTTATGTGAACGTCGACTACATGACACTGTTGGGGATCGTAGCAGAAATTTAAAAAAAATTACGTATCACCAAGATCAATCTATGGAGTCATCTAGCAACGAGAGAGAGGGGAGTGCATCTACATACCCTTGTAGATCGCGCACGGAAGCGTTCAAGAGAACGGGGTTGATGGAGTCGTACTCGTCGTGATCCAAATCACCGATGATCCTCGCGCCGAACGGACGGCACCTCCACGTTCAACACACGTACGGAGCGGGGACGTCTCCTCCTTCTTGATCCAGCAAGGGGGGAGGAGAAGTTGATGGAGATCCAGCAGCACGACGGCGTGGTGGTGGAAATAGCGGGATCCCGGCAGGGCTTTGCCAAGCGCAAGCGGGGAGGAAGAGGTGTCACGGGAGGGAGGGAGGCGCCAGGGCTTGGGGTGCTGCTCCCATGACCCTCCCCACTATATAGGGGGTGGAGGGGGCTGGTTTCTTGCCCTCCAAGTCCATTGGGGCGTTGGCAAAGGTGGGGGAAAGAAATCAAATCATTTCCCTTCCCCACCGATTGTTATCCCCCTATTTTAGGGATCTTGATCTTATCCCTTCGGGATATGATCTTATTCCTTCTAAGGTGGGATCTTGGTGCGCCTTGACCAGGGGTGTGGGGCCTTGCCCCCACTACCCATGTTCATGTGGGTCCCCCCATGCAGGTGGGCCCCACTTCGGAACCTTCTAGAACCTTCCCGGTACAATACCGAAAAATCCCGAACATTTTCCGGTGGCCAAAATAGGACTTCCCATATATAAATGTTTACCTCCGGGACTCCTCGTGACGTCCGGGATCTCATCCGGGACTCCGAACAACTTTTGGTTAACCGCATACTAATATCTCTACAACTCTAGCGTCACCGAACCTTAAGTGTGTAGACCCTACGGGTTCGGGAGACATCCAGACATGACCGAGACGACTCTCCGGTCAATAACCAACAGCAGGATCTGGATACCCATGTTGGCTCCCACATGTTCCACGATGATCTCATCGGATGAACCACGATGTCGAGGATTCAATCAATCCCGTATACAATTCCCTTTGTCAATCGGTACGTTACTTGCCCGAGATTCGATCGTCGGTATCCCAATACCTTGTTCAATCTCGTTACCGGCAAGTCACTTTACTCGTACCGTAATGCATGATCCCGTGACCAAACACTTGGTCACATTGAGCTCATTATGATGATGCATTACTGAGTGGGCCCAGAGATACCTCTCCATCATACGGAGTGACAAATCCCAGTCTTGATTCGTGCCAACCCAACAGACACTTTCAGAGATACCCGTAGTGCACCTTTATAGCCACCCAGTTACGTTGTGACGTTTGGCACACCCAAAGCACTCCTATGGTATCCGGGAGTTGCACAATCTCATGGTCTAAGGAAATGATACTTGACATTTGGAAAAGCTCTAGCAAACGAACTACACGATCTTGTGCTATGCTTAGGATTGGGTCTTGTCCATCACATCATTCTCCTAATGATGTGACCCCGTTATCAATGACATCCAATGTCCATAGTCAGGAAACCATGACTATCTGTTGATCAACGAGCTAGTCAACTAGAGGCTCACTAGGGACATGTTGTGGTCTATGTATTCACACATGTATTACGATTTCTGGATAACACAATTATAGCATGAACAATAGACAATTATCATGAACAAGGAAATATAATAATAACCATTTTATTATTGCCTCTAGGGCATATTTCCAACAGTCTCCCACTTGCACTAGAGTCAATAATCTAGTTACATTGTGATGAATCGAACACCCATAGAGTTCTGGTGTTGATCATGTTTTGCTCTAGGGAGAGGTTTAGTCAACGGATCTGCTACATTCAGGTCTGTATGTACTTTACAAATATCTATGTCTCCATTTTGAACATTTTCACAAATGGAGTTGAAGCGACGCTTGATATGCCTGGTCTTCCTGTGAAACCTGGGCTCCTTGGCAAGGGCAATAGCTCCAGTGTTGTCACAGAAGAGAGTCATCGGGCCCAACGCATTGGGAATAACTCCTAGGTCGGTAATGAACTCCTTCACCCAGATTGCTTCTTGTGCTGCCTCTGAGGCCGCCATGTATTCCGCTTCACATGTAGATCCCGCCACTACGCTTTGCTTGCAACTGCACTAGCTTACTGCCCCACCATTCAAAATATACACGTATCCGGTTTGTGACTTAGAGTCATCCAGATCTGTGTCGAAGCTAGCATCGACGTAACCCTTTACGACGAGCTCTTCGTCACCTCCATAAACGAGAAACATATCCTTAGTCCTCTTCAGGTACTTCAGGATATTCTTGACCGCTGTCCAGTGTTCCATGCCGGGATTACTTTGGTACCTTCCTACCGAACTTACGGCAAGGTTTACATCAGGTCTGGTACACAGCATGGCATACATAATAGACCCTATGGCCGAGGCATAGGGGGCGACACTCATCTTTTCTCTATCTTCTGCCGTGGTCGGGCATTGAGCCGTGCTCAATTGCACACCTTGCAATACAGGCAAGAACCCCTTCTTGGACTGATCCATATTGAACTTCTTCAATATCTTGTCAAGGTACGTACTGTGAAAGACCAATGAGGCGTCTTGATCTATCTCTATAGATCTTGATGCCTAATATATAAGCAGCATCTCCAAGGTCCTTCATTGAAAAACACTTGTTCAAGTAGGCCTTTATGCTTCCCAAGAATTCTATATCATTTCCCATCAACAGTATGTCATCCACATATAATATGAGAAATGCTACAGAGCTCCCACTCACTTTCTTGTAAACACAGGCTTCTCCATAAGTCTGTGTAAACCCAAACGCTTTGATCATCTCATCAAATCGAATGTTCCAACTCCGAGATGCTTGCACCAGCCCATAGATGGAGCGCTGGAGCTTGCATACCTTGTTAGTATTCTTAGGATCGACAAAACCTTCCGGCTGCATCATATACAATTCTTCCTTAAGAAAGCCGTTAAGGAATGCCGTTTTGACGTCCATTTGCCATATCTCATAATCATAGTATGCGGCAATTGCTAACATGATTCGGACGGACTTCAGCTTCGCTACGGGTGAGAAAGTCTCATCGTAGTCAACCCCTTGAACTTGTCGATAACCCTTAGCGACAAGTCGAGCTTTATAGATGGTAACATTACCATCCGCGTCCGTCTTCTTCTTAAAGATCTATTTGTTTTCTATCGCTCGCCGATCATCGGGCAAGTCTGTCAAAGTCCACACTTTGTTTTCATACATGGATCCTATCTCGGATTGCATGGCTTCAAGCCATTTGTTGGAATCTGGGCCCGCCATTGCTTCTTCATAGTTCGAAGGTTCACCGTTGTCTAACAACATGATTTCCAGGACAGGGTTGCCATACCACTCTGGTGTGGAACGTGTCCTCGTGGACCTACGAAGTTCAGTAGTAACTTGATCCGAAGTACCTTGATCATCATCATTAGCTTCCTATCTAGTCAGTGCAGGCACCACAGGAACATCTTCCTGAGCTACGCTACTTTCCGGTTCAAGAGGTAGTACTTCATCAAGTTCCACTTTCCTCCCACTTACTTCTTTCGAGAGAAACTCTTTCTCCAGAAAGGACCCGTTCTTGGCAACAAAGATATTGCCTTCGGATCTGAGGTAGAAGGTATACCCAATGGTTTCCTTAGGGTATCCTATGAAGACGCATTTTTCCGACTTGGATTCGAGCTTTTCAGGTTGAAGTTTCTTGACATAAGCATCGCATCCCCAAACTTTTAGAAATGACAACTTAGGTTTCTTCCCAAACCATAATTCATACGGTGTCGTCTCAACGGATTTCGACGGAGCCCTATTTAAAGTGAATGCGGCAGTCTCCAAAGCATAGCCCCAAAATGAGAGTGGTAGATCGGTAAGAGACATCATAGATCGCACCATATCCAATAGAGTGCGATTACGACGTTCGGACACACCATTTCGCTAAGGTGTTCCAGGCGGCGTGAGTTGTGAAACTATTCCACATTTCCTTAAGTGTGTGCCAAATTCGTGACTCAAATATTCCCCTCCACGATCTGATCGTAAGAACTTTATTTTCCTGTCACGTTGATTCTCAACCTCACTCTGAAATTCCTTGAACTTTTCAAAGGTCTCAGACTTGTGTTTCATTAGGTAGACATACCCATATCTACTCAAGTCATCAGTGAGAGTGAGAACATAACAATAGCTACCGCGAGCCTCAACACTCATTGGACCGCACACATCAGTATGTATGCTTTCCAATAAGTTGGTTGCTCGCTCCATTGTTCTGGAGAACGGAGTCTTGGTCATCTTACCCATGAGGCATGGTTCGCACGTGTCAAATGATTTGTAATCAAGAGACTCCAAAAGTCCATCTGCATGGAGCTTCTTCATGCGTTTGACACCAATGTGACCAAGACGGCAGTGCCACAAGTATGTGGGACTATCATTATCAACCTTACATCTTTTGGTATTCACACTATGAATATGTGTAACACTACATTCGAGATTCATTAAGAATAAACCATTAACCAGCGGGGCATGACTATGAAACATATCTCTCATATAAATAGAACAACCATTATTCTCGGATTTAAATGAGTAGCCATCTCGAATTAAACGAGATCCTGATACAATGTTCATGCTCAAAGCTGGCACTAAATAACAATTATTGAGGTTTAAAACTAATCCCGTAAGTAAATGTAGAGGTAGCGTGCCGACGGCGATCACATCGACCTTGGAACCATTCCCGACGCGCATCGTCACCTCGTCCTTTGCCAGTCTCCGTTTATTCCGCAGCTCCTGCTTTGAGTTACAAATATGAGCAACCGCACCGGTATCAAATACCCAGGAGCTACTATGAGTGCTAGTAAGGTACACATCAATAACATGTATATCACATATACCTTTGGTGTTGCCGGCCTTCTTGTCCGCTAAGTACTTGGGGCAGTTCCGCTTCCAGTGACCACTTCCCCTGCAATAAAAGCACTCAGTCTCAGGCTTGGGTCCATTCTTTGGCTTCTTCCCGGCAACTGGCTTACCGGCTGCGTCAACTCCCTTGCCGTCCTTCTTGAAGTTCTTCTTACCCTTGCCTTTCTTGAACTTAGTGGTTTTATTCACCATCAACACTTGATGTTCCTTTTTGATCTCCACCTCCGCTGATTTCAGCATTGAATATACCTCAGGAATGGTCTTTTCCATCCCCTGCATATTGAAGTTCATCACAAAGCTCTTGTAGCTCGGTGGAAGCGACTGAAGGATTCTGTCAATGACCGCGTCATCCGGGAGATTAACTCCCAGCCGAGTCAAGCGTTTGTGTAACCCAGACATTTTGAGTATGTGCTCACTGACAGAACTATTTTCCTCCATCTTACAACTGAAGAACTTGTCGAAGAATTCATATCTCTCGACCCGGGCATGAGCTTGGAAAACCATTTTCAGCTCTTCGAACATCTCATATGCTTCGTGTTGCTCAAAATGCTTTTGGAGCCCGGTTCTAAGCTGTAAAGCATGCCGCACTGAACGAGGGAGTAATCATCAGCACGCTGCTGCCAAGCGTTCATAACGTCTTGGTTCTCTGGGATGGGTGCGTCACCTAGCGGTGCTTCTAGGACATAATCTTTCTTGGCAGCTATGAGGATGATCCTCAGGTTCCGGACCCAGTCCGTATAGTTGTTGCCATCATCTTTCAGCTTGGTTTTCTCTAGGAACGCGTTGAAGTTGAGGGCAACATTAGCGTGGGCCATTTGATCTACAAGACATATTGTAAAGATTTTAGACTAAGTTCATGATAATTAAGTTCATCTAATCAAATTATTCAATGAACTCCCACTCAGATAGACATCCCTCTAGTCATCTAAGTGAAACATGATCCGAGTCAACTAGGCCGTGTCCGATCATCACGTGAGACGGACTAGTCAACATCGGTGAACATCTTCATGCTGATCGTATCTTCTATACAACTCATGCTCGACATTTCGGTCTTCCGTGTTCCGAGGCCATGTCTGTACATGCTAGGCTCGTCAAGTCAACCTAAGTGTATTGCGTGTGTAAATCTGGCTTACACCCGTTGTATTCGAACGTTAGAATCTATCACACCCGATCATCACGTGGTGCTTCGAAACAACGAACCTTCGCAACGGTGCACAGTTAGGGGGAACACTTTCTTGAAATTATTGCGAGGGATCATCTTATTTAAGCTACCGTCGTTCTAAGCAAATAAGATGTAAAACATGATAAACATCACATGCAATCAAATAGTGACATGATATGGCCAGTATCATATTGCTCCTTTGATCTCCATCTTCGGGGCGCCATGATCATCTTCGTCACCGGCATGACACCATGATCTCCATCATCGTGTCTTCATGAAGTTGTCACGCCAACGATTACTTCTACTTCTATGGCTAACGTGTTTAGCAATAAAGTAAAGTAATTTACATGGCGTTATTCAATGACACGCAGGTCATACAAAAATAAAGACAACTCCTATGGCTCCTGCCGGTTGTCATACTCATCGACATGCAAGTCGTGATTCCTATTACAAGAACATGATCAATCTCATACGTCACATCCTTTTGGCCATATCACATCACAAGGCATATGTTGCAAAAACAAGTTAGACGTCCTCTAATTGTTGTTGCATGTTTTTACGTGGCTTCTATAGGTTTCTAGCAAAAACGTTTCTTACCTACGTAAAACCACAATGTGATATGCCAACTTCTATTTACCCTTCATCAGGACCCTTTTCATCGAATCCGATTTGACTAAAGTGGGAGAGACAGACACCCGCTAGCCACCTTATGCAACTAGTGCATGTCAGTCGGTGGAACCTGTCTCACGTAAGCGTACGTGTAAGGTCGGTCCGGGCCGCTTCATCCCACGATGCCGCCGAAACAAGATAAGACTAGTAGTGGCAAGAAAATTGACAACATCTACGCCCACAACAAGTTTGTGTTCTACTCGTGCATAGAAACTACGCATAGACCTAGCTCTGATACCACTGTTGGGGATCGTAGTAGAAATTTAAAATTTTCTACGTATCACCAAGATCAATCTATGGAGTCATCTAGCAACGAGAGACAGGGGAGTGCATCTACATACCCTTGTAGATCGCGCGCGGAAGCGTTCAAGAGAACGGGGTTGATGGAGTCATACTCGTCGTGATCCAAATCACCGATGATCCTAGCGCCGAACGGACGGCACCTCCGCGTTCAACACACGTACGGAGCGGGGACGTCTCCTCCTTCTTGATCCAGCAAGGGGGGAGGAGAAGTTGATGGAGATCCAGCAGCACGATGGCGTGGTGGTGGAAGTAGCGGGATCCCGGCAGGGCTTTGCCAAGCGCAAGCGGGGAGGAAGAGGTGTCACGGGAGGGAGGGAGGCGCCAGGGCTTGGGGTGCTGCTCCCATGTGCCTCCCCACTATATATAGGGGTGGAGGGGGCTGGTTTCTTGCCCTCCAAGTCCATTGGGGCGTTGGCAAAGGTGGGGGATAGAAATCCCATCATTTCCCTTCCCCACCGATTGTTATCCCCCTTTTTTAGGGATCTTGATCTTATCCCTTCGGGATATGATCTTATTCCTTCTAAGGTGGGATCTTGGTGCGCCTTGACCAGGGGTGTGGGGCCTTGCCCCCACTACGCACGTTCATGTGGGTCCCCCCATGCAGGTGGGCCCCACTTCGGAACCTTCTAGAACCTTCCCGGTACAATACCGAAAAATCCCGAACATTTTCCGGTGGCCAAAATAGGACTTCCCATATATAAATCTTTACCTCCGGAACTCCTCGTGACGTCCGGGATCTCATCCGGGACTCCGAACAACTTTTGGTTAACCGCATACTAATATCTCTACAACTCTAGCGTCACCGAACCTTAAGTGTGTAGACCCTACGGGTTCGGGAGACATCCAGACATGACCGAGACGACTCTCCGGTCAATAACCAACAGCGGGATCTAGATACCCATGTTGGCTCCCACATGTTCCAAGATGATCTCATCGGATGAACCACGATGTCGAGGATTCAGTTAATCCCGTATACAATTCCCTTTGTCAATCGGTACGTTACTTGCCCGAGATTCGATCGTCGGTATCCCAATACCTTGTTCAATCTCGTTACCGGCAAGTCACTTTACTCGTACCGTAATGCATGATCTTGTGACCAAACACTTGGTCACATTGAGCTCATTATGATGATGCATTACCGAGTGGGCCCAGAGATACCTCTCCGTCATACGGAGTGACAAATCCCAGTCTCGATTCGTTCCAACCCAACAGACACTTTCAGAGATACCCGTAGTGCACCTTTATAGCCACCCAGTTACGTTGTGACGTTCGGCACACCCAAAGCACTCCTATGGTATCCGGGAGTTGCAAAATCTCATGGTCTAAGGAAATGATACTTGACATTTGGAAAAGCTCTAGCAAACGAACTACACGATCTTGTGCTATGCTTAGGATTGGGTCTTGTCCATCACATCATTCTCCTAATGATGTGATCCCGTTATCAATGACATCCAATGTCCATAGTCAGGAAACCATGACTACCTGTTGATCAACGAGCTAGTCAACTAGAGGCTCACTAGGGACATGTTGTGGTCTATTTATTCACACATGTATTATGACTTCCGGATAACACAATTATAGCATGAATAATAGACAATTATCATGAACAAGGAAATATAATAATAACCATTTATTATTGCCTCTAGGGCATATTTCCAACAGACACTTCACCATTATTTGGGCCTAGGGGGAGGAATTGGTAAGTAATAAGTAGATGATGGGTTGCTAGAGTGACAGAAGCTTAAACCCTAGTTTATGCGTTGCTTCGTAAGGAGCTGATTTGGATCCATATGTTTCATTCTATTGCTAGGTTTACCTTAATACTTTTTTTGTAGTTGCGGATGCTTGCAATAGGGGTTAATCATAAGTGGGATGGTTGTCCAAGGAAGGGCAGTACCCAAGCACCGGTCCACCCACATACCGAATTATCAAAGTAACGAACGCGAATCATATGAGCGTGATGAAAACTAGCTTGACGATAATTCCCCATGTGTCCTCGGGAGCGTTTTCCTTTATATAAGGGTTTGTCCAGGCTTGTCCTTTGCTACAAAAATGATTGGGCCACCTTGCTGCACCTTTTTTACTTTTATTACTTGTTACCTGTTACAAATTACCTTATCACAAAACTATCTGTTACCGATAATTTCAATGCTTGCAGAGAATACCTTACTGAAAACCGCTTGTCATTTCCTTCTACTCCTCATTGGGTTCGACACTCTTACTTATCGAAAGGACTACGATAGATCCCCTATACTTGTGGGTCATCAGGTACCAATCTGAGGTTTTGAGACAAAGATTGGATACAAGAGATGAACTAGGGTTTGAGAGGAGATGATGCTGGTGAAGATGTTGATGGAGATTGACCCCCTCCCGATGAGAGGATCGATGGCGGTGACGATGGTGATGATTTCCCCCTCCCGGAGGGATGTTTCCCCCTGCAGAACAGCTCTGCCGGAGCCCTAGATTGGTTTCCCCAGGTTCCGCCTCGTGCGACGGTGCTTCATCCCGAAAGCTTCCTCCTTATTTTTTCTAGGACGAAAGACTTCATATAGCGGAAGATGGGCACCGGAGGCCTGCCAGGGGGCCCATGAGACAGGGGGCACGCCCAGGGGGGTAGGGTGCGCCCCCACCCTCGTGGCCAGGGTGTGAGCCCCCTCTGGTTGATTCTTTCTCCAGTATTTTATATATATTCCAAACGTGCCTCCGTGAAGTTTCAGGACTTTTGGAGTTGTGCAGAATAGGTCTCTAATATTTGCTCCTTTTCCAGCCCAGAATTCCAGCTGCCGGCATTCTCCCTCTTCATGTAAACCTTGTAAAATAAGAGAGAATAGGCATAAGTATTGTGACATAATGTGTAATAACAGCCCATAATGCAACAAATATCGATATAAGAGCATGATGCAGAATGGACGTATCAACTCCCCCAAGCTTAGACCTCGCTTGTCCTCAAGTGGAAGCCGATAACGAAAAATATGTCCTCATGTTTAGAGATAGAGGTGTCGATAAAATAAAATACGGATATGAGGGCATCATTATCATTTTTGTAATAGCAACACATATATATATTGTCATATGATTTCCTATGCTAAATTAACAATCTATTCACAATGTAAAGTACGAATCAGAAACTTCATTGAAAACTAACAAACTATGATCTCGGTCATTGAGGCAATTGCAATTTATCATAACATAGGAAAGAGTCAATATAAGAGCTTTTTAGCAAGTCCACATACTCAACTATCATTTAGTCTTTCACAATTGCTAACACTCACGCAATACTTATGGTTATGGAGTTTTAATCGGACACAGAGAAAGATAGGGGCTTATAGTGTTGCCTCCCAACCTTTTACCTCAAGGGTAATGTCAACAATAATTTTTCATGCTAAATTACATCCAATTGGATATATATATATATATATATATATATATATATATATATATATCAGGATCTTTCCAACACAATGTGCTTGCCAAAGGATAAAATACAAAAAGGAAAAGTGAAGATCACCATGACTCTTGCATAAGGTATAAGACAAAAGTAAAAGCTAGGCCCTTTGCAGAGGGAAGCAGAGGTTGTCATGTGCTTTTATGGTTGGATGCACGAAATCTTAATGCAAAAGAACGTCACTTTATATTGCCACTTGTGATATGGACCTTTATTATGCAGTCCGTCGCTTTTATTGCTTCCACATCGATCACAAGATGGTATGAAGTTTATTTTCTCCACACTAATAAATCATACATATTTAGAGAGCAGTTTTTATTGCATGCAACGATGACAACTTACTTGAAGGATCTTACTCAATCCGTAGGTAGATATGGTGGACTCTCATGGCAAAACCGGGTCTAAGGGTATTTGGAAGCACAAGTAGTATCTCTACTTGGTGCATAGAATTTGGCTAGCATGAGGGGGAAAGGCAAGCCCAACATGTTGGACAATCCATGACAATATACTTTATTTCAGATATAAGAAAACATAACCCATTACGTTGTCTTCATTGTCCAACACCAACTTTTTAGCATGTCATATTTTAATGAGTGCTCCAAATCATAAAAGATGTCCAAGAGAGTGTATTTATATGTGAAAACCTCTCTTTCTTTATTACTTCCTATTAATTGCAACGATGACCAAAACTATGTTTGTCAACTCTCAACAACTTTTATTCATCATACTCTTTTATATGTGAAGTCATTACTCTCCATAAGATCAATATGATCTATTTAATTATTTTTACTCTTTCTCTTCTCTTTTATTTTTACTCCCTTAAGATCATAGCAAGAAAATCAAGCCCTGACTTAAAACTAATCTTTTTTATATGTAGCTCACGGACTCGATTACATAGAAGGATCATAAAGCAAAGCTCAAAACTAGATCATACTAAAGCTTTATTCTACTAGATCAAGATTTTACTAAAAGGATCGAACTAAGAAAAACAGTAAAGATAGGAGTGTGATGGTGATACGATACCGGGGCACCTCCCCCAAGCTTGGCAGTTGCCAAGGGGAGTGCCCATACCCATGTGTTTATGTCTCTTTCTTCGGAGGTGGTGATGTGATATTCTTGGCGATGATGCCCCTCAGGATACAATTCTCTTCCTCGAGTTATTGACTTGCTGCTTAAGGTCCATTATTTCCTTACGGAGCTTGCCCGTGACGACTAAAGCTCCTTTCACCAATGGATGTTGTATAGCTGCGGGAGAACAAGTAACACTCTTTTTCATATTTTCATAAGAAAGAAATCTAACATTAGAAGGGATGACCGAGTTTGGGATAGCTGAGCTCTGTAGTTCCCCCATCGTGAATCCGGCTCGGAAATGAGAGGTAACTTCTTGATCCTCTTCCATGGCATCTATCCTTTTCAAGTCGGCCTCCATCTCTTCCTCTGTAGTGACCCGACCGCAGACGGTCAAGTCTCTGTGCTTAAGTGTCATCCCTGGATCGGTATGCTGACACACACAGTACTCGAGGATTTATAACAGAGGTAAATCACATGTATAAAGTAACATAAATACTATTACCTCAATCCAAATAGCGGAAGTAACAACAAGGTTGTGGATTCCCATCAACACCAACGGCAAAGTTGAGTGTAGAAATCGTAACCCTAACGTATCGCTTACTCGTCGGAAGATTCCTACAATATGAGATGTTGCAGCCACAAAGGGTCAGTACATTGAATGTACTGGCAAATTCACACCATAGGATAATGATGAATAATAGCTATCACTACATGCATATTTGGCTGGTGGAAAGCTCTAAGTTTATTTTTGCCTAAAGCCAATTTTTCCCTACTGCAAAGGAATATATTTTAGTTAACTACAGAATTTGTTGCAAACATTGAGAAGGTTCCTCCAACTCAATCCCAAATTAGCATCAATAACCCAACAAATTATTTAAGTAACATGATGAGATCAAATCAATAATTCAAGAACCAGATACTCAAGATGTCCATAACCGGGGACACGGCTAACCATGATTAGTTTGTACACTCTGGAGAGGTTTGTGCACTTTTCCCCACAAGACTCGATCTCCTCCGTTGGATTTCTTGCACTACATGGTGTTTGAGAAACGGATGCCCGAGACATAGTCTTTTGGAAGCATTAACTCTTTACTCTGGGTAGATAGTACCAACCTACATCCCCTACATCTGCTAGCCTACCACTGAAAGAGGTCACACAACTTACTCAACTATGCCAGAGCCCATAATGGCTTGTGGCTGCACACGGAAGTTTCTAGCATGAATAATCTTATGATCCCTTTGAGACTGGGTGGCATTCCATAGGGTGATCACATGGGTACTCCGGGATCCCCTTGGGCAAGCACTGGGTTCTCCAGGTGCCCAGACAACCACTGGGTGCTCCAGGGTGCCTCAACCAATCCACCCAAATGTGTATTAAAGTAGCCACCTTAAGTTAACCATTAATTAAAACTCTCACATCTGTCACGAATTCTCTCAAAACCAAACCACGTCTACGAGCATAGCATAGCATAGAAGTAAGCATAACGCAGTAACACCCTGGGTTTGAAATGCAAGGCAATAGGTTCCTACCTCATCAACTACTTCCCAATACCCACATGTTATCAATCCTACTCATGCAATGTTTGAGGGATAAGACTAATGCATAAAAACAAGGTAATGAAGGGATATGATCAAAGTGTGAACTTGCCTTGTACTATTGATGAAGATGATTCGCACTCATAACTCCTGATAGTTCTACTCGTCACACTCCGGTCAATCTATTGTAAGCAAGCAATTGCACACATAAGCACTCATGCAAAAGAATCAAAGAAAAGATCTCGGAAAACTTCGAAAACAAGCAAACAACTCTTGCAACAGAAAACAATTTCTAACAGTACCAAAATTAGGTGGATTTGGCCTATCAGAAAGTTTAGGTCAAGAGCTTCGATTTGCAAAAAGAATCAACTCAGATGGAGTTATAAAACTCGGGTTATGAACAAAAGAAGTTTGAATTCAAATCGGTTTGAGATCAAATTTTAAATTTTCAAAAACATGTTCAAGTTCATTATCTGGATAGAGGGGATCATAGCGAAGAAGTGGGCGTTGGTTTCGTTGGATTTGGACAAGCGAGCAAAAAGTTGTAGTCGTTTGAAAACCAGGGGCTAATCTATAAATAAAATATTCACGGATGGGTCCCTGGCCGAAAATTAAAAAGAAAAAGAAAAACTCTACCGAACGAACGTTCTCTACAGAGACTAACCTAGCGAAAACCGTTCGTTACAATCCTAAACTAGTGAGCGTTTGCTATATAACTAAACCTAATAAGAAACGATCTAACGATAAAAACCGAAAACGAATAAAAAAAACCGGGGCGGGTTCGCGGTTTATACCGTTTCACCAAAGAAAACTGGCGGCGGCTTCCCGCGGCGGCGGCGACGGCGAGGGGCGGCGGATCGGGAGGAGGCGAGGCGAGGTGGCTCCGGCGCGGCGGCTCGGCGAGATGCGGCGGTGCGAGCGTCGGCGGTGAGTGGAGCGGCGGCAGCGTGGTTGCGCGGGGCGGCGGTGGAGCAGCGGCGGCGGCGATCTACGGCGCGGCGCGACGACGCAAGTGCGGGCGAGAGCGGCGGCGCGAGTGAAGGGAGAGGGGGTCTGGCGGCGGCTTTATAGGAGGAGGGGAGCCGCGATGGCGTGGGGAAGGGGCGGCTGATGGCGGGGCGGCACCGGACTCTGGGAGGAGTCCCGGTCGGGGACGACGGGCGAGGCGGCGCATAGCTGGGCCGCAGCCTGGCAGGGGCTGGGCCGGCCCAGTCAGGGAAACAAAGTTTTTTTAAATAGAAAATAATTGAGAGAAAAGCCAAATAAAGTAAAAATGAAGGAATATATAATATAGGCATATTATATATCAAAAATTTTAGAAAAAAAGATTTTCTTCCGCATGAACATTTTTCTAGCATCAAATAAGTTCCACAGAAATTCAAATAAATCAAACAATGCTACAGCTCTAATAAAATCCAATGAAAATCATTTTAAAAATTCCAAAATGATTTCAAATTTATTTCTCTCCAATTTTCTAATGTAGGGAGTCATTTTACCCTAATTTCCATATACTTTATTTTTGGAGAAAAATAATTTCAATAAAACCCCAAATAACCCCAAATTGAAAATAATTTCAAAAGGACTTTAAATTTGATCCTTTTAAACTTCCAACTCATATTTCATATGTTTTGAAGAAGTCATTTTATCTTCTTTCATGAAAATCATTGAGTTGCTTAAAGTTTCTAAATTTGAATTGTTTCCAAATGAAATTCAAATATTTTCAAAAACCCTTTTCATTTATTTAAATGGAAGAAGTCATGTCACCTTCTCTCTAGGGTTTTATATTTGAAAAGAATTTGAATTCACGGAGATCACAAATGCAAGATGAAAGTTTGGGAAAGTCCTTTTATTCCCTCTCATTCAAGTTTCAAAAGTTTCAAATTTCACTCAATTTCACTCATCACAATCAAGCAAACAATCAAAACTATCTATTTAATATAACATTCCAAAATTTAGAATTTTGGGATGTTACAAACCTACCACCCTTAAAATGAATCTCGTCCTCGAGATTCGGAGAGGCTAGAAAGAAATAGGTTAGGTTTGGGGGTCTTTTAAAAAATCCATCAATCGTCTCAGGGGGTTTGGGGTGCTACCACCCTTAGAAATATCATTACGGTCCCATCAATACTCATATACTCAATCCTTATTCTTGACAGGGCCGGTCTTCTCAGATCTTCAGTATAATTCCTTCTCTAGCTCTTTCGGTAGTGGCATAACCTTTACCTCAATTCTTGTATCCTTTTATCTTGGTAAGGTCCTTCTGAGACGGGGTCTTCTTAGCTGATAAGGCTGGCGCCAATACTAAACAACTATCGATCTCTCATGGTGGTCAACAATTTATGGTTTCTCCTGCAGGAAATGGGTCTGGGTTGAACCTCACCGTATATCCTACGATTTGGCAACAGCTGCCTTGTACAAGGGGAAAAATTGTCATACCATTCTAAGGTTTAAACAAGATTTTGATCGTCGTCTCTCTACTATAGGCAAGTCACTCAGATTTACCATCCCATATAGCAAGGCGAATAATAAGAGTAAGTTGGGATGGTGATCAATCCATCCCGCACCCAAATCATTACCTTTTACATGGTTTAGCGAATCTCGCATTCTAACACTCGGTCATCCACACAAGCATTGCAGAATTTTCTCTTGTCGACGAACTAAGTTCAGATAAATCCATGGATTCTGCAAGCCAAACAAACATCTATTGTTCCTTCCCAACTCTCAGGTTTTGCGTTACTCCTATAAGATCGTCTGTTGATAAAGGCATATCCTCTTCCAAGGTTTTTCCTTCAGCAAGAGTGTGATTGCTTCTTGGCAGGTCCTGGAGCCTATGGGTTATGGCCCATCTCATCACTTGTAAACCTTGAACTCATCATTGGGCAAATGATCACTATTCCAACATCCAGCTTCCTAGCGTTCTTAAATCCATCCAATGGTACTGTCTTACTTCCTTCTATTGGTACCAAACTAAGACGTGTTTACTCAGACTCATCATCGAGTTACAATTGCCCCATATTACCAACATTATACCTCCTTTATACTCCAATGGTACTTCATCTCTTCATATTATTGGGATATCCCACATATCGAGATAAAACTTATACTTATGAAGTCCACTACGTGGAACATCATTATCCTTTCCAGGGGTCAAATCTCCTCACAGGGTACTACCACCCTTGAAATGCACAAATTCATCCATACAGCATATTTCTCATATCCTCGAAAATGGTCAAAATCTTTATTCATAGAGTAACAACTCATAAAATCCATATCAGTACCAACGATGCTAACTTTATTGATTCTCAAATTATTACAATCTCCTACATTTCCATTACATGCCTCAACTCAACACCTCAATATAAAAGAATTGTTCCCACTACTACTACTATATTCTCACAGACTCAACTATTTAGCACAAGCCTCCTTCTCTTTGGGACAATCTCTGGCAAAGTGCCCTGCTTCATTACAGAGGAAACATATTACTTCTGACAAGTCTCGAGGTTTCCTTGTGATTACATAGCCTCCTTGGGTCCTCGGCTTCCTTTTTGGGCAATCGCTGAAATAGTGCCCTGAATCTTTGCACCTAAAACATGTGATATGACTTAGGTCCTTCTTTGTAGAAATTGGGCTGTTCTTGGGATCCAATCTATTTCTCTTCCTGGACTTTTCCATGCCAATCAGAGCTTCTATTCCCTATGGGTCATACTCTACTTCCACTGTCGGGAATCCTACTAGATCTCCATTCAAACAATTCTGGGAGATGTGTCCTTCTTCTCCACATGAATAACATGACTTGGTGCAGGGTTTAATTCTGTTTCCTTTGTGTGTGTCCTCGACATCTTCCTTCATCACTGGTTCTTCTAAAATTTCCATGAGGGCTCCTTTCGTTTCTTCTTTCTTCTGTTGGATGGTTCTTTGTACCATGGGGTAAATGTGACACTGAGCAGGGTAGTGGGTAGTCCCTTCACACAAGAAACAAGTGATCTGCCTAGTGGGGCATTCTTCAGCTGGTGACTTCCTTCACAATTTGGCATTCATCCTTGTGTTCTTTATGGTTGTGTCCTATTTCTCCACAAAACTTGCATGCACAGGGTTTCTTCATATCATTTCCATAAGGCTTCAAATTCGGGGACACAAGCCGAGACTTTAGTAGAGTCAACTTAATTTTTTCCCAAGTGGTTGCTCCTTGCCATCCATTGATGGTTTGGTACATCCTCCACCAAGTAGCAGCACCTTTTTCAAAGCACTGAAGAGCATGCTGGGCCATATCCTTTCCGGCTATAGTGTTGTCTCTTCATGTGATCCTCCATGTTCTGAATCCATCGGTTTGTCTCCAATTGACTTATCGGTCCAGAAAATATGAGTTCATCTCCATTCAACCTCTATTGGGTCCATGGGTTTTGGGGTGAGATAAGAGAGATAGAGAGGGATACACACAATACAAACAAAAGTTTTGAAAAGACAGATTTTATTTGTGGCTGTTAGAAAAACATCAAACAAATGACAGCTCACAATCGTCGCATCTAACGTAGGTATATAACGGGGGTTTGGTCTTCTAAAGGTCAATAAATCTTCAAAGTCGCCAAACTCCTCAAGTCTTGTTCATCTCTCTGATGGCTTCTTCCGATCGTGCTTGTCCTTCTCAAGTTCTTTTGCCAGATAACCCATGTTGACGTGAAGTCTTTAATATTTCTGGAGTTGCGTTCCAAACTCCTGGGTTTCAACATCCTTGGCATGAACCATGGTCCTACTGTCCATTCAGTTCTTGATGAATCTCCGGTATCGAGGTTTTGCATCCTCCAGCTTGGCTACTTCAAACTGCTGGGTCCTGTGTTCTTCATGAAATATTTTCTTATCAAATACGACTTCCTGCAGGTCCATCTTAAAATTCTTGGTGTAATTCTCCAGATCCTGGCGATACACCAGCTAAGGTTAAAACTACATCCTTTGCTGATAGGTGCTCCATCAGCCTTCTACCATCCAATCCTTCCGAAGAAATGCATGCTTAACTCAGCACGGTGACAATAGCATAAGCGGGCGATAACATCATGGATAGCCGTGTTTATGCCCATGTCTATGCCATGAGCTATCATTCCATAGTTGATATCTCCTGCCTTAGGGTTTTCTTGACAAAACTTTGAGTTCTAATGCTCCATGTTCCAGTCTTTCTCTGACACACCTTGATCTCGGGTATTGACGGCTTCAATAGTCTGACAAGTTCCATCAGGGTAGCTTTCTTAGGGCATACCAATCTGGAGATTCTTCATAGCCTTCAAATTCTCCTAGTCTTCGGAGTCTTCAACCGTTGTAGTTTCCATTATTATGATGCACGGTAAAATCCTCTTCATTCCCAAGTGGTCTTAGTTGTCCGATATCTTGTACTTCTTGGAGTGGTCTCATCAGTCGAATCTTCGCGTGGTCAAAAGGGGAAAAAGGGTATTGTCTAACTAAAGGGAATATTTTGATAAAGCTCAGAAAAGAAGAGAGGTAAAAGATCTTTTTGAAAAGTAAAGTTTTAGAGAAAATCATTCCTATGGGCTTGCCAGTTTCTAGGGTCACGTCCTACAGTCAACATGTACTCTGATACCATCTTGTAGCGACCCGACCTCAGACGGTCAAGTCTCTATGCTAAAGTGTCATCCCTGGATCGGTATGCTAACACACACAGTACTCGAGGATTTATAACAGAGGTAAATCACATGTATAAAGTAACGTAAATACTATTACCTCAATCCAAATAGCGGAAGTAACAACAAGATTGTGGATTCCCATCAACACCAACGGCAAAGTTGAGTGTAGAAATCGTAACCCTAACGTATCGCTTACTCGTCGTAAGATTCCTGCAATATGAGACGTTGCAGCCACAAAGGGTCAGTACATTGAATGTACTGGCAAATTCACACCATAGGATAATGATGAATAATAGCTATCACTACATGCATATTTGGCTGGTGGAAAGCTCTAAGTTTATTTTTGCCTAAAGCCAATTTTTCCCTACTACAAAGGAATATATTTTATTTAACTACAAAGATTGTTGGAAACATTGAGAAGGTTCCTCCAACTCAATTCCAAATTAGCATCAATAACCCAACAAATTATTTAAGTAATGTGATGAGATCAAATCAATAATTCAAGAACCAGATACTCAAGATGTCCATAACCGGGGACACGACTAACCATGATTAGTGTGTACACTCTGCAGAGGTTTGCGCACTTTTCCCCACAAGACTCGATCTCCTCCGTTGGATTTCTCGCACTACATGGTGTTTGAGAAATGGATGACCGAGACACAGTCTTTTAGAAGCATTAACTCTTTACTCTGGGTAGATAGTACCAACCTACATCCCCTACATCTGCTAGCCTACCACTGAAACAGGTCACACAACTTACTCAACTATGCCAGAGCCCATAATGGCTTGTGGCTGCACACGGAAGTTTCTAGCATGAATAATCTTATGATCCCTTTGAGCCTGGGTGGCATTCCATAGGGTGATCACATGGGTACTCCGGGATCCCCTTGGGCAAGCACTAGGTTCTCCAGGTGCCCAGACAACCACTGGGTGCTCCAGGGTGCCTCAATCAATCCACCTAGATGTGTATTAAAGTAGCCACCTTAAGTTAACCATTAATTAAAACTCTCACATCTGTCATGAATTCTCTCAAAACCAAACCACGTCTACGAGCATAGCATAGCAGTAAGCATAACGCAGTAACACCCTGGGTTTGAAATGCAAGGCAATCGGTTCCTACCTCATCAACTACTTCCCTATACCCACATGTTATCAATCCTACTCATGCAATGTTTGAGGGATAAGACTAATGCATAAAAACTGGGTAATGAAGGGATATGATCAAAGTGTGAACTTGCCTTGCACTATTGATGAAGATGATTCGCACTCATAACTCTTGATAGTTCTACTCGTCACACTCCGGTCAATCTATCGTAAGCAAGCAATTGCATACATAAGCAATCATGCAAAAGAATAAAAGAAAATATCTCGGAAAACTTCGAAAGCAAGCAAGCAACTCTTGCAACAGAAAAAAAATTCTAACAGTACCAAAATTAGGTGGATTTGGCCTTATCAGAAAGTTTAGGTCAAGAGCTTCGATTTCCAAAAAGAATCAACTCAAACGGAGTTATAAAACTCGGGTTATGAACAAAAGAAGTTTGAATTCAAATCTGTTTGAGATCAAATTTTAAATTTTCAAAAACATGTTTAAGTTCATTATCTGGATAGAGGGGATCATAGCGAAGAAGTGGGCGTTGGTTTCGTTGGATTTGGACAAGCGAGCAAAAAGTTGTAGTCGTTTGAAAACCAGGGGCTAATCTATAAATAAAATATTCACGGATGGGTCCCTGGCCGAAAATTAAAAAGAAAAAGAAAAACTCTACCGAACGAACGTTCTCTACAGAGACTAACCTAGCGAAAACCGTTCGTTACAATCCTAAACTAGTGAGCGTTCGCTATATAACTAAACCTAATAAAAAACGATCTAACGATAAAAACCGAAAACGAATAAAAAAACCGGGGCGGGTTCGCGGTTTATACCGTTTCACCAAAGAAAACTGGCGGCGGCTTCCCGCGGCGGCGGCGACGGCGAGGGGCGGCGGATCGGGCGGAGGCGAGGCGAGGTGGCTCCGGCGCGGCAGCTCGGCAAGAGGCGGTGGTGCGGGCGTCGGTGGCGAGTGGAGCGGCAGCGGCGCGGTTGCGCAGGGCGGCGGTGGAGCAGCGGTGGCGGAGATCTGTGGCGCGGCGCGGCGGCGCAAGTGCGGGCGAGAGCGGCGGCGCGAGTGAAGGGAGAGGGGGTCGGGCGGCGGCTTTATAGGAGGAGGGGAGCCGCAGTGGCGTGGGGAAGGGGCGGCCGATGGCGGGGCGGCGCCGGACTCCGGGAGGAGTCCCGGTCGGGGACGACGGGCGAGGCGGCGCGGAGCTGGGCCGGCCCAGTCGGGGAAACAAAGTTTTTTTAATAAAAAATAATTGAAAGAAAAGCCAAATAAAGTAAAAATAAAGGAATACATAATATAGGCGTATTATATATCAAAATTTTCAGAAAAAGATTTTCTTCCGCATGAACATTTTTCTAGCATCAAATAAGTTGCACAGAAATTCAAATAAATCAAACAATGCTACAAATCTAATAAAATCCAATAAAAATCATTTAAAAAATTCCAAAATGATTTCAAATTTATTTCTCTCTAATTTTCTAATGTAGGTAATCATTTTACCCTAATTTCCATTTATTTTATTTTTGGAGAAAAATAATTTGAATAAAACCCCAAATAACTCCAAATTGAACATAATTTCAAAAGGACTTTAAATTTGATCCTTTTAAACTTCCAACTCATATTTCATATGTTTTGAAGAAGTCATTTTATCTTCTCTCATGAAAATCATTGAGTTGCTTAAAGTTTTTGAATTTGAAATGTTTCCAAATGAAATTCAAATATTTTCAAAAACCCTTTTCATTTATTTAAATGGAAGAAGTCATGTCATCTTCTCTCTAGGGTTTTATATTTGAAAAGAATTTGAATTCACGGAGATCACAAATGCAAGATGAAAGTTTGGGAAAGTCCTTTTATTCTCTCTCATTCAAGTTTCAAAAGTTTCAAATTTCACTCATCACAATCAAGCAAACAATCAAAACTATCTATTTAATATAACATTCCAAAATTTAGAATTTTGGGATGTTACATCCTCCGTTGATGGTCAAAATAGGTCAGCATCACTGTTTGCTCCTGGTCCCGGTGTCGGATGAGACACCCGACTCTCCCCGACTGACTCTTTAGAAGACATCTTGCCCTAATCTACGGTAGAAATAGCTTGAAACAAAACACAGAGGATACTTGCGTGGTACGGTGGTGAAAACCTTTGGGGGATTATATAATGAATTTTTACCGACCAAAAGAAGTATCGTGCAAGAAAACAGAGTCCGGAGGGTACACGAGGTGCCCACGAGGCAGGGGGGGCGCGCCCAGGGGGTAGGGCGCGCCCTCCACCCTCGTGGATGCCTCGTGTCCCTTTCGGACTACTTCTTATTTTCCTATTTTCTTAAATATTCCAAAACGGAGAAAAATTGCTATTAGAACAGTTTTGGAGTCGGTATACTTACCGTACCACATACCTATTCCTTTTCGGAGTCTGAAACGTTCTGGAAAGTGTCCCTTACTCCGGGGTTATGGTGTCAATAACATTAGTTTCAACATTTATTGGATTACCTGAGATATAATGTTTGATTCTTTGACCGTTCACCACCTTCGGGTTTGTGCCTTCGAAGTTGTTGATTTTTATGGCGCCGGAACGATAGATCTCCTCGATAACGTAAGGCCCTTCCCATTTAGAGAGAAGTTTTCCTGCAAAAAATCTTAACCGAGAGTTGCATAGCAAAACATAATCACCCACATTAAACTCACGCTTTTGTATCCTTTTGTCATGCCATCTTTTAACTTTTTCTTTAAACAGTTTGGCATTCTCATAGGCCTGAGTTCTCCATTCATCAAGTGAGCTAATGTCAAATAGTCTCTTCTCACCGGCAAGTTTGAAATCATAATTGAGCTCTTTAATGGCCCAATATGCCTTATGTTCTAGTTCGAGAGGTAAGTGGCATGCTTTTCCATAAACCATTTTATACGGAGACATACCCATAGGATTTTTATATGCAGTTCTATAGGCCCATAATGCGTCATCAAGTTTCTTGGACCAATTCTTTCTAGATCTATTAATAGTCTTTTGCAAAATTAATTTGAGCTCTCTATTTCTTAGCTCTACTTGACCACTAGACTGTGGGTGGTATGGAGGTGCAATTCTATGATTAACATCATACTTAGCAAGCATTTTACGAAAAGCACCATGAATAAAATGTGAACCACCATCAGTCATTAAGTATCTAGGGACTCCAAACCTCGGAAAAATAACTTCTTTAAGCATCTTAATAGAGGTGTTATGATCAGCACTACTAGTTGGAATAGCTTCTACCCACTTAGTAACGTAATCAACAGCAACTAAAATATGTGTGTACCCATTAGAGGAAGGAAACGGTCCCATATAATCAAAGCCCCAACCATCAAATGGTTCAATAACAAGTGAATAGTTCATAGGCATTTCTTGACGTCTACTAATATTACCAATTCTTTGACATTCATCACAAGACAAGACAAACTTACGGGCGTCCCTGAAAAGAGTAGGCCAATAAAAACTGGATTCCAATACCGTATGTGCAGTTCTATCTCCAGCGTGGTGTCCTCCATAAGCCTCGGAGTGACACTTGCGTAGGATCTGTTCCTGTTCATGCTTAGGTACACAACGTCTAATAACACCATCTACTCCTTCTTTATAAAGGTGTGGGTCATCCCAAAAGTAATGTCTTAAATCATAGAAAAACCTTTTCTTTTGCTGGTATGTGAAACTAGGTGGTATAAATTTAGCAACAATGTAATTAGCATAATCGGCATACCATGGAGCAGTACGAGAAGCATTTATGACAGCTAATTGTTCATTAGGAATGTTATCATCAATAGGTAGTGGGTCATCAAGAACATTCTCTAACCTAGACAAGTTGTCTGCAACGGGGTTCTCAGGTCCCTTTCTATCAATAATATGCAAATCAAATTCTTGTAGTAGGAGAACCCATCTAATAAGTCTAGGTCTAGAATCTTTCTTTTCCATAAGATATTTAATAGCAGCATGATCAGTGTGAACAGTTACTTTAGAATCAACAATGTAAGGTCTGAACTTGTCACAAGCAAATACAACTGCTAAAAATTCTTTTTCAGTGGTAGCATAATTTCTCTGGGCACTATCTAGAGTTTTACTAGCATATTGGATAACATTTAATTTCTTATCAACTCTTTGCCCTAGAACAACACCTACAACATAATCACTAGCATCACACATAATTTCAAAGGGTAAATTCCAATCAGGAGGCTGAACAATAGGTGCAGAAATCAAGACTTTCTTAAGTATTTCAAATGCTTCTACACAATCATCATCAAAGACAAAAGGAACATCTTTTTGTAAGAGATTAGTTAGAGGCCTAGAAATTTTTGAGAAGTCTTTAATGAACCTCCTATAAAAACCAGCATGACCAAGAAAACTTCTTATACCTTTAATGTCCTTAGGACACGACATCTTTTCAATAGCATCAACTTTGGCTTTATCAACTTCAATACCTCTTTCAAAAAATTTATGCCCCAAGACAATACCTTCATGAGCCATAAAGTGGCACTTCTCCCAATTCAAGACAAGATTAGTTTCTTCACATCTCTGCAAAACTCGATCAAGGTTGCTCAAGCAATCATCAAAAGAAGTTCCATATACGGAGAAATCATCCATGAAAACCTCAACAATCTTTTCACAAAAGTCAGAGAATATAGCAATCATACATCTTTGAAAGGTAGCAGGTGCATTACATAAACCAAAAGGCATATGTCTATAAGCAAAGGTACTGAAAGGGCAAGTAAAAGTGGTCTTTTCTTGATCCTCTTTTGACACAGGTGTTGAGAGAAACCAGAATAACCATCTAGAAAACAAAAATGTGTATGTTTGGATAATCTTTCTAGCATCTGATCAATAAAAGGTAAAGGGTAATGATCCTATTTAGTAGCTTTATTTAGTTTGCAGAAATCAATTACCTTTCTATAACCTGTAACAATTCTTTGTGGGATCAATTCATCTTTATCATTAGGAACAACAGTAATGCCTCCCTTCTTAGGGACACAATGGACATGACTTACCCACTGACTATCAGCAACGGGATAAATTATACCTGCCTCCAGAAGCTTTAGTATTTATTTTCTTACCACTTCTTTCATCTTAGGATTTAACCTTCGTTGGTGATCCACAACCGGTTTAGCGTCTTTCTCCAATTTTATTTTGTGTTGGCATAGAGTGGGACTAATGCCCTTAAGATCATCAAGAGTATATCCAATAGCAGCACGGTGCTTCTTCAGAGTTTTCAATAATTTCTCTTCTTCTTGCTCTGAAAGGTTAGCACTAATAATAACATGATATATCTTCTTTTCATCAAGATAAGCATATTTAAGAGTATCAGGTAATGGTTTAAGCTCAAACACGGGATCACCCTTGGGTGGAGGAGGATCCCCTAGAATTTCAACAGGCAAGTTGTGTTTCAAGATAGGTCCTTGTTTAAAGAATACTTCATCTATTTCCTTCTTTCATTCATAAACATATCATTTTCATGGTCTAGAAAATATTGTTCTAAAGGATCATTAGGAGGCACGTCAATAGAAGCAAGACTAATAATTTCATCTTTACTAGGCAATTCTTTATCATGGGGTTGTCTACGAAATTTAGCAAAATTAAACTCATGAGACGTATCCCCTAAACCAATAGTAACAACATCCTTTTTGCAATCTATCCTAGCATTAACAGTATTCAAGAAGGGTTTACCAAATATAATGGGACAAAAGTCATCTTGTGGGGAACCAAGAACAAGAAAATCAGTAGGATATTTAACTTTCCCACACAAGACTTCAACATCTCTAACAATCCCAACTGGTGAAATAGTATCTCTATTGGCAAGCTTAATTGTAACATCAATCTCTTCTATCTCAGCAGGTGCAATATCATGCATAAGTTCTTTGTATAAGGAATGAGGTATTGCACTTGCACTAGCACCCATATCACATAGGCCATGATAGCAATGATCTCCTATTTTAACAGAAACAATAGGCATGCCAACAACGGGTCTATGTTTACCCTTAGTATCGGGTCTAGCAATTCTAGCAGCTTCATCACAGAAGTAAATAACATGCCCATCAATATTATCGGCCAAGAGATCTTTAACCATAGCAATACTAGGTTCAACTTTAATTTGCTCAAGGGGTGTAGGTGTTCTAGTATTACTCTTACGAACCACAGTTGAAGCTTTAGCATGATCCTTTTTTCTAACAGGGAAAGGTGGTTTCTCAATATAAGCGGTAGGAACAATAGGATCAACATTATAAGTGGTAGCCTTTTCTTCAACTTTAATAGGTTCAACTACTTTTACTTCAATGGGAGGATGATATTTAAACCACTTCTCCTTAGGGAGATCAACATGAGTAGCAAAAGATTCAAAGAAAGAAGCTACTATCTCAGAGTCAAGTCCGTATTTAGTGCTAAATTCACGGAAAACATCGGTATCCATAAAAGATTTAACACAATCAAACTTAGGTGTTATACCTAACTCCTTACCTTCGTCGAGATCCCAATCTTCAGAGTTGCGTTTAATTCTTTCCAATAAATCCCATTTGAATTCAGTAGTCTTCATCATAAAAGAACCAGTACAAGAAGTATCGAGCATGGAGCGATTATTGAGAGAAAGCCGAGCATAAATTTTTTGAATAATAATTTCTCTTGAGAGCTCATGACTGGGGCATGAATATAACATTGACTTAAGCCTCCCCCAAGCTTGAGCGATGCTTTCTCCTTCGCGAGGCCAACAATTATATATATAATTCCGATCACGATGAACAAGATGCATAGGATAAAACTTCTGATGAAATTCCAATTTCAATCGGTTGTAGTTCCATGATCCCATATCATCACATAGCCTAAACCATGTCAATGCCTTTCCCTTCAAAGATAAAGGGAAGACCTTCTTCTTGATAACATCCTCGGGCATACCTACAAGCTTAAATAACCCACAAACTTCATCCACATAGATTTGGTGCAAATCGGGATGCAATGTTCCATCTCCTGTAAAAGGATTAGCTACCAGTTTCTCTACCTTACACGAAGGAATTTCAAAGCAAACATTTTCAGTAGGTTCAGTAGGTTGAGGAGCAACTCTTTTCTCTACTGGTCGGGGTGAAGATACCCCGAACAAGCCCGTCAAAGGATTACTTTCCATAGTAACAAGTGACAGTAAATTTCAGCACACTATATAATTTTTTTCCTTACCAAAGGCGCTTCACTCCCCGGCAACGGCGCCAGAAAAGAGTCTTGATGACCCACAAGTATAGGGGATCTATCGTAGTCCTTTCTATAAGTAAGAGTGTCGAACCCAACGAGGAGCAGAAGGAAATGACAAGCGGTTTTCAGTAAGGTATTCAATGCAAGCACTGAAATTATCGGTAACAGATAGTTTTGTGATAAGATAATTTGTAACGGGTAACAACTAATAAAAGTAAACAAGGTGCAGCAAGGTGGCCCAATCCTTTTTTTAGCAAAGCACAAGCCTGGACAAACTCTTATATAAAGGAGAACGCTCCCGAGGACACATGGGAATTATCGTCAAGCTAGCATATGATTCGCGTTCGTTACTTTGATAATTTGATATGTGGGTGGACCGGTGCTTGGGTACTGACCTTCCTTGGACAAGCATCCCAATTATGATTAAACCCTATTGCAAGCATCCGCAATTGCAAAAGAAGTATTAAGGTAAACCTAACCATAGCATGAAACATATGGATCCAAATCAGCCCCTTACGAAGCAACGCATAAACTAGGATTAAGCTTCTGTCACTCTAGCAACCCATCATCTACTTATTACTTCCCAATGCCTTCCTCTAGGCCCAAATAATGGTGAAGTGTTATGTAGTTGACGTTCACATAACACCACTAGAGGAGAGACAACATACATCTCATCAAAATATCGAACGAATACCAAATTCACATGACTACTTATAGCAAGACTTCTCCCATGTCCTCAGGAACAAATGTAACTACTCACAAATCATATTCATGTTCATAATCAGAGGGGTATTAATATGCATAAAGGATCTGAACAGATGATCTTCCACCAAATAAACCAACTAGCATCAACTACAAGGAGTAATCAACACTACTAGCAACCCACAGGTACCAATCTGAGGTTTTGAGACAAAGATTGGATACAAGAGATGAACTAGGGTTTGAGAGTAGATGATGCTGGTGAAGATGTTAATGGAGATTGACCCCCTCCCAATGAGAGGATCGATGGTGATGATTTCCTCCTCCCGGAGGGATGTTTCCCCCGGCAGAACAGCTCCGCCGGAGCCCTAGATTGGTTTCGCCAGGTTCCGCCTCGTGGCGGCGGTGCTTCGTCCCGAAAGCTTCCTCCTTATTTTTTCTAGGATGAAAGACTTCATATAGCAGAAGATGGGCACCGGAGGCCTGCCAGTGGGCCCACAAGACAGGGGGCGCGCCTAGGGGGTAGGGCACGCCCCCACCCTCGTGGCCAGGGTGTGGGCCCCCTCTGGTTGATTCTTTCTCCAAGATTTTTTATATATTCCAAAACGTGCCTCCGTGAAGTTTCAGGACTTTTGGAGTTGTGCAGAATAGGTCTCTAATATTTGCTCCTTTTCCAGCCCAGAATTCCAGCTGCCGGCATTCTCCCTCTTCATGTAAACCTTGTAAAATAAGAGAGAATAGGCATAAGTATTGTGACATAATTTGTAATAATAGCCCATAATGTAATAAATATCAATATAAGAGCATGATGCAGAATGGACGTATCAGAGCCCACAGCTGCATCACCACCAAAGCCTTTGGCAGGCGAAGACCACCTTTTGTCAGGATAGCTTGTACTAGTTGTCTCCCTTCAAACTTGGCCGTTGTGGGATCCCTTCCCGCCTAACATTTGGGAAGAGGACCGGGGCCTCTATAAATAGTACTAGCCACCACCATAGTCAAGGATCGGCTCATCTTGGTTCGGATCCACTCCACCAAGGCCATCCCACCAGCTCATTGAGCTCAAGAGCACCACCCCTCAGGAGGCTGTTCATCCACTGTACTAGCTCATCCTTAGCCCACGAGGCAATCCACCACACCACACTGGAGTAGGGTATTACACCACAACGGTGGGCCGAACCAGTATAAACTCTTGTGTCTCTTATTCCTTGGGTTTGGCGAGCTTGGCCTTGAGATCATTGCGAGAGCGAGCTAGTAAGAGAGAGATCTTCATGCGCACCCCAGTGTTCGAACCTCAAGGGTTTGCCGGAACCCGTAATCCGACAATAAGCCTTGTCGTCAACCTCACAAGCCACTTCCTTATGACAACGGTCATACTGGCTCTTTTGACGAGACTAGGTTGTCTTCAGATTCTCTCGGATGATGTGAACTTGCTCTTCTGCCTCCTGGATCATATCCGGTCCAAAGAACTATCTTCAACTGGTTTCATACCAGTTCAAAGGTGTTCGACATCTTCGTCCATAAAGAATCTCGAATGGTGCTTTCTTAAGACTAGATTGGTAGCTATTGTTATAAGCAAACTCGGCGAAAGGAAGACACTTCTCCCAATCCATACCGAATGAGATAACGCAAGCTCTAAGCATGTCTTTGAGAAATTGGTTGACCCTTTCCACCTGACCACTGGACTGAGGGTGGAAAGCGGTGGTGAAGGAAAGATGGGTTCCCATGGCAGTCTGGAAACTCTCCCAGAAATGAGATGTGAAGAGACTACCACTGTCAGAGTTGATCTCTAGTGGAACACCATGAAGTGACACTATTCGAGAAATATATAAGTCAGCGAGCTGACTAGCGGTGATTCTCTCTCGGACAGGTAGGAAGTGGTCCTCTTTGGAAAGATGATAAATGACCACGAAGATAACATTATTCCCTTTCTTGGTCCTGGGAAAGACGGTGATGAAATCCATACCAACTTTGTCCCATTTCCACTTAGGAATGGCCAAAGGCTGAAGGGTGCCAGCAGGCCTCTGATGCTCTGCCTTAACGCGATGACAAACGTCATAGTTGGCAATGAACTGAGCAATTTCTCTCTTCCTAGGACACCAAAACCTTTGGCGTGGGTCCTGATACATCTTAGTACTACTAGGAAGAATCATGAGGCGAGATTCATGAGCTTCCTTAAGGATCAACTGCCGTAGATGTTGGTTCTTGGGAACCACCAAGCAGTTCTCAAAGAAAACAACACCTCGACCATCTACTGAAAAGCAACCGACCAATCCCTTTGCAATGCTCTTCTTGATGCCAGAAATACCCGTATCCTGCTTCTGGGCAGCTATGATCTGAACCTCAAGGGTAGGTTTCGCCACCAAGGTGGAAAGGTAGCCATGAGGAACAATGTGAAGATTAAGCTTATGAAATTCCTCATGGAGAAGTGGTTGGCTTTGTTGCAACATGAGATTGTTGTAATAGGACTTACGACTCAACGCATCGACCATGACATTGGCCATGCCCGTGGTGTAGGTTATGCCTACATTAATCTGTGATCAACTCCACCCAACATCTCTGTCTGAGATTCAAATCCGTTTGGGTGAAGATATACTTGAGACTCTGGTGATCGATGTAAATCTCGCAATGATTACCAAGAAGGTAATGTCGCCATGTCTTAAGTGCATGGACTACGAATGCAAGCTCTAGATCATGTGTAGGATAATTATCCTCATGTGTACGCAACTATCGAGATGCGTAGGAAATCACATGATGATCCTGCATAAATATGCAACATAGTCCCTGTCGTGAGGCATCGTAGTAGATAACAAAGTCCTTAAGAAACCAGGTGGCACAAGTACAGGAGCAGAAGTCAGGCATCTTTTCAGTTCCTGAAAACTGATCTCGCACTGCGTGAAGCACTCAAACTTTGTATCTTACTTGAGAAGTTCAATGGGAGGCTTGGCCACTTTGGAGAAGTTCTCAACAAAGCGGCGACAGTAGCTTGCTAGACCAAGAAAACTCCTAACTTGCTTAACTGATTCAGGTGGGGTCCAATTAAGAATGGCCTGAACTCTCTCGGAGTTGACAACAATGTCCTTACCAGAAATCATGTGGCCTAGATAGGTCACTTCAGGCAACCAAAATTCACACTTTTAGAACTTGGCATAAAGGCAGTGCTCTTAGAGTTTTTCTAACACAAGTCTAAGATGTTCAGCATGCTCTTCCGCGTTCTTCGAATAAATAAGTATGTCATCGAGGTAAACCATGACAAACTTATCTAAGTACTCCACGAAGATTGATTTCATCAAGCGAGAGAATGTGTCTAGAGCATTGGTTAGTCCGAAGGACATAACAGAGTACTCGTACTGGCCATAACGAGTAACAAAAGCCATCTTAGGGATAACCTAACCTCAAATCCATCCTAGGAAAGACTAAGGATCCAACGAGCTGATCATACAGGTCGTTGATCCTGGGGAGCGGATACTTGTTCTTTATTGTGACCAAATTAAAGGGACGATAATCTACAATCATCCGATCCATTCCATCCTTCTTCTTAATGAAGAGGACGGGACAAGCCCAAGGAGAAGAACTAGGACAAATGAAACCCTTTTGCAAGGACTCATCAAGTTGCTTCTTAAGCTCAGCTAGCTCTAAGGGTGCCATCTTATAAGGTCTCCTAGAAATTAGGGCGGTCCCTGGAATGACATCTATGACAAACTCTACATCCCTGTCAGGTGGGATGCCTAGCAGTTCCTCTGGAAAGACATCTGGAAAGTCACGGACTACCGGGCTATCTTCAAGGTCTGGGAGAGGACTGGCATTAAGTGAATAGAGCCGACGCTTTGCAACTCAACTGGAGACAGTGACAACCTTGTCAGATGGTAGGGGATCAATTGTAGCCTTTCTCAATAAGTAAGAGTGTCGAACCAAATGAGGAGCTAAAGGTAGAACAAATATTCCCTCAAGTTCTATCGACCACCGATACAACTCTATGCACGCTTAACGTTCGCTTTACCTAGAACAAGTATGAAACTAGAAGTACTTTGTAGGTGTAAAGGGATATGTTTGCAAGATAATAAAGAACACATAAATAAAATCTAGGGGCTGTTTAGATAAAGAAACAATTAAGTTTGTTTTAGTAGAGAGCTTTTTGTCACAAGAAAGTTATTTGTCCCTAGGCAATCGATAACTAGACCGATAATCATTATTGCAATTTTATATGAGGGAGAGGCATGAGCTAACATACTTTCTCTACTTGGATCATATGCACTTATGATTGGAACTCTAGCAAGCATCCGCAACTACTAAAGATCATTAAGGTAAAACCCAACCATAGCATTAAGTATCAAGACCTCTTTACTCCCATACGCAACAACCCACTTACTCGGGTCCGTGCTTCTGTCACTCACGCCACCCACCATAAGCGAATCATGAACATATTGCAAAACCCTACAACGGGGATCCCTCACGCTTGCGCGACACGGATAGCACCATAGGACATCACAAATAAAAAAATGCAACTCAAACCAATCATGATCATCAACCAACCCATAGGACAAAACGGATCTACTCAAACGTCATAGGATAGCAACATATCATTGGATAATAATATATAGCGTTGAGCACTGATGACCCACAAGTATAGGGGATCAATCGTAGTCGTTTCGATAAGTAAGAGTGTCGAACCCAACGAGGAGCAGAAGAAAATGACAAGCGGTGTTCAGCAAGGTAATTTCTGGAAGCACTGAAATTGTCGGTAACAAGTAGTTTGATAGTAAGATAATTTGTAACGAGCAAGTAACGGTAACGGTAAATAAAGTGCAGCAAGGCAGCCCAATCCTTTTTGTAGCGAAGGACAGGCTAGAACGGTCTCTTATAATAAGCAAAGCGTTCTTGAGGGTACACGGGAATTTCATCTAGTCACTTTCATCATGTTTGTTTGATTCATGTTCGCTACTTTGATAATTTGATATGTGGGTGGACCGGTGCTTGGGTGTTGTTGTTACTTGAACAAGCCTCCCACTTATGGTTAACCCCCTCGCAAGCATCCACAACTATGAAAGAAGAATTAAGATAACAATCTAACCATACCATTAAACATATGGATCCAAATCAGTCACTTACGGAATAGCGCATAAACTAGGGTTTAAGCATCTGTCACTCTAGCAACCCATCATATAATAACTACCCCACAATGCATTCCCTTAGGCCCAAAGATGACGAAGTGTCATGTAGCCCACGTTAACACCACTAAGGGAATCACAACATCCATATCATCAAAATATCGAACGAAAATAAAATTCACATGATTACTTGCAACATGACTTCTCCCATGGCCTCAAGAACAAAGGCAACTACTCATAAATAGTATTCATGCTCAAGATCAGGGGGATGTTAAATAGCATAATGGATCTGAACATACAATATTCCACCAAATAAACCATCTAGCATCATCTGCAAGATGTAATCAACACTACTAGTCACCCACAGGTACCAATCTGAGGTTTCGGTACAAAGATTGAACACAAGGGATGAACTAGGGTTTTGAGATGAGATGGTGCTATTGAAGATGTTGATGAAGATTGGCCTCCCAAAGATGAGAGGGTTGTTGGTGATGACGATGGCTTCGATTTCCCCCTCCGGGAGGGAAGTTCCCCCGGCGGACTCGCTCTGCTAGAGGACAAAAGTGCTCCTGCCCAAGTTCCGCATCGAGACAGCGGCGCTCCGTCCCGAAAGTCCTCTCCTTTATTTTTTCTAGGTAAAAAGACCTTATATACCAGAAGATGGGCACCAGAGGTGGGTCAGGGCCCCCACTACCCACCAGGGCACGCCTGGAGGGGGTGGTGTGCCCTGGTGCCTTGTGGGCGCTTGGGTGCCCTCCTCTGGTAGCTCTTTTCTCCAGTATTTATTATTTATTTCAAAATAATTCTTCGTAAAATTTCAGCTCATTTAGAGATGTGTAGAATAGGTATCTCTGACATAGCTTTTTCAGGTCGAGAATTCCAGTTGCCGGTATTCTCCCTCTTTGTGTAAACCTTGCATATTATGAGAGAATTATTCCACAAAGTGTTGTAAAGCATAAAAACGCTACATATAATAGTAGGAAAACATGATGCAAAATGGACGTATCAACTCCCCCAAACTTAGACCTCGCTTGTCCTCAAGCGAAAGCCGATATCGAAAATCAGTTCCACATGTTTAGAGAGAGAGGTGTTGATAAAAACAAAATATGGACATAGTAGCAACATGCTCATTATTATAACAACAACAAACTTTATTATATAGCTTCTCATGAACAAGTAATAATTCATCACAACATCAAAGTAAAAATCATAAACGTTATTGAAAACCAATAAACTATGTTCTCAGTCAACTTTGCAACTACAATTCATCATATTTTTAGGAAGGGTCTCATATCGGAGCCTCTTGGTAAGTCCACATACTCAACCATCATTTAGTCATCCATGATTGCTAACACTCACAACATATATATGAGCAAAAAGTTTCAACCGGACACATAGAAAGATAGGGGCTTATAGTTTCGCCTCCCAACTTATTCACCTCAAGGGTGAGGTCAACAATAATAACTCATGCTCACTCATACCCAACCGGGTATATGTGCCTAGATCTTTCCCCACCACATGATGCTTGCCAAAGAGAAAAAATAAAAAGGAATAGAGGAAAATACTTTGACACTTGCATAAAAGTAAAAAATAGGCCCTTCGCAGAGGGAAGCAGAGGTTGTCATGCGCTTTTTAGTTTTGAATGCACAATCTCTTAATGCAAAAGAACATCACATTATATTGCCCCTTATGATAGCAACCTTTATTATGCAGTCCGTCACTTTTATTACTTTTCCATCACAAGTTCGTACAATGCTTATTTTCCCTTACACTAAAGGATCAAATACATTTATAAGCATTTTATTTTTTGTCTTTTTGCACCGATGCAACTTACTTGAAGGATCTTACTCAATCCATAGGTAGGTATGTTGGACTCTCAAAACATGAATTTGGGTTTTAGGGTTTTGGATGCACAAGTAGTATCTCTACTTAGTGCAGATTTTTGGCTAGCAAAGATATTGAGCAAGCACCACATGTTGAAGGATCTATGACAATATAACTTCTATGTGAATATGAACAAACATAAATCATTACGTTCTCTTCCTTGTCCAACGTCAACAATTTGGCATAAGACATTTAGTGGGGGCTCACAATCTTAAAAGATGTCCAAGATAGTGTATTTGCATGTGAATTTTCACTTCCCTTATTAATTCTTCCATGAATTGCATTATTGACCAATGCTATGTTTGTCAACTTTCAACAAATTTTACCAGTTATACTTTTCCTTATGTGATGTCATTACTTACCATAAGATTACCATATGATCTTTTTCATTATTTTCTTTTATTTTGATTGAAACATAAAAGTAAAGAAGCAAAAACTCAAACTAAACTTTATTATACAACTCTCACTCGATTAAGTAGATAGATAGACCACGAAACTAGCACTCGAAAATAGATCATACTAAACTTTTATTCAACTAAATCACGAAATAGCTAAGGATCGAACTAAGATAGGTAAAGGTAATAAAAGTGATGGTGATACAATATCAAGGCATCTCCCCCAAGCTTGGCACAAGCCAAGGGGAGTGCCCATACCCGTGTACTCAAGTCTCCTTCTTTGGTGATGAAGATGGAGGCGGTGGTGATGAGGCGGCCTTTTTCTCCAACTTGTATCTGAGGCCAAAATTTTCCTTACTTAGATCATCATTCTGATGGGGAACGTTGCATGGAAAACAAAAAAATTCTTCGCACATGCAAGATCTATCCATGGAGAGGCATAGCTACGAGAGGGGGAGAGCATCTACATACCCTTGTAGATCGCAAAGCGGAAGCATTTATCAATGCGGTTGATGTAGTCGTACATCTTCACGATCCGTCCCGATCAAGTATCGAATGTAAAACACCTCCACGTTCAGCACATGTTCAGCTCGATGACGTCCTCGCCTTCTCAATCCAGCAAGAGAGGCGAAGTAGTAGATGAGTTCCGGCAGCACGACGGCATGGTGATGGTGATGAGGACATGTACCTAGGGTAGGGTCACAGGCATGACCTAAATACCTTCCCCAAGGACATCACTCTAAAGCCAGAAGCATTCGAGGGGTACCATCACCCACTCGACCAGAAACATTTCCACTCGGAAGAATCAAGATCACTCAATCGTAACAAGAAACACTCGACAGACAGAAGACCTAAAGTCACTCTACACAGCAACGGTCGAGCATTAACTCCTAGACTTAATAGCCATTTATAACACTTTATTACGGACGTTACCAGTAACGCCCCCCTCTTGATGTACCTTAAATCCCTTGTAACGTGGGCTGGCCGGGGTGCTGGCGCACTCTATATAAGCCACCCCCCTCCACATGCACAAGGGTTCGCACCCCCTGTAACACACACGCGTATAATCCAGTCGACCGCCTCCGGGCTCTGAGACGTAGGGCTGTTACTTCCTCCGAGAAGGGCCTGAACTCGTAAAACTCGTGCGTACAGCTTCTCCATAGCTAGGATCTTACCTCTACATCCCTACCCCCATTCTACTGTCAGACTTAGAACCACGACAGTTGGCACCCATGTTGGGGCTGGTGTCTTAGCGACTTGTTGGAGAAGTTGCAATTTTTCCGATCCCCATCAGCATGGCTTCAGGCGGAGGATTGGCCGAGGGCCGCGAGATCCGTCTCGGCACGCTCGTGTTCGTCGCGGACGACTCCGCTTGGCTCCAAGAAGCTCCACTCGACGTCGAGGCGCTCCTTGTCCGTGGGGCAACGAACTTTCACGCGTGCGTCCGCGGCGTCCTCCTGCGGCAGCCGTCGACCCAGTATCGGTCGGCTCCGGTGGCGTCTTCACTCCCTGCTGCCCGTCGGCACAAGCGTTCCGGTCGGTCGAGGCTCCAGCAGTGGGTGAGGCACGCGGTGCTCGCCAGTCGGCCACCCCCCAAGTCGCGGCAATCGAGCCCGACGAAACTCTATGGCCTGTTTGACCTGTCGACTGGCTCCATTGGGACCGCATCCGAGTGCGACAGCAGTGACCCCGCGGCGGAAGTCCTGATGGTCAACGGACTACGCAGTCCTCCTAGCTTCCCCTGCAACGACGGTGGTGATGGCGGAGGCGATCCGTCGCGTGTCCACGAGGAGTACCGCCCCGAGCCCCTCTCTTCGCAGCAGAGGGAAGAGCTTCGCCGCCGTAACATGGATGCACTTCACACTCCTATCGTTGGAGAAACCCCCGAGGCCCGGGCCTTGGAGGAGGTGCGCCTGACCAACTTGGCTGAGCGCACTCGACTGGAGAATCTCCAGCGCGCACTCGACGAGCGTGCTCGGCAGCGAGTTCCTGAATCCAGTGGACGACAACTTTTTCTGCCTCCAACCCAGGTATAACGAACTCCGATCCAGAATCTCACAGCTGCTGCCCGAATAGCAGAGTCGATTCAGCCTTCCCAGTCAGAGGCTGGTAGGGGTTTGATGCAGATCCGGGCTTTGCTCCGGGCGGCGGGGGAGCAGAACACAACAGTGTCACAGTCTCGGAATAGGATTCATAGTAGATCTGTAATGGCAGACACAGTTCAGTCGGCTCACAGCCCAAGATCACCTCCAAGGCATGAGGGACGTGGAGATCGACAAGATCAGTACAGAAACCGTGAGCAGTATGATCGTCGTCGAGTACCCACGCCTCCCCCAAGGAGTGGGTCATACGCGCCTCGGCAACACGATGATAGGCGCCCTCACAGTGGTGGGCGAAGGATTCCAGTCGACCCCCGGGAGCCGGGCTTTGACGCGAGATCCATTCTCGTTCAAGGTCTGGTTGACAGGAACAGAGCACACAGAGATGGCCACGATAGAGATTACCCGACCGGCAGCAGGGTGCATGTTTCAGGTCCCGAGTGTTTCAGCAGAGCCATCAGAGCAGCAGTGATTCCTCCCAACTTCAGGTTGGCGACTGGAGTCAGCAAGTTCACTGGTGAGTCCAAGCCTGACACTTGGCTTGAGGACTACCGAGTGGCTGTGCAGATTGGTGGTGGCAATGATGAAGTGGCCATGAAGCACCTTCCTCTGATGTTAGAGGGCTCGGCCAGAGCATGGTTGAATCAGTTAGCACCTGGCAGTATTTATAGCTGGGAAGAGCTTGCCCGAGTGTTTGTCAGAACATTTGAAGGTACATGCAAACGGCCAGCAGGGCTAACAGAGCTACAGTCTTGTGTGCAGAAGTCGAATGAAACTTTGAGAGATTATATCCAGAGATGGATCACGTTGCACCACACGATGGAGAATGTGTCTGATCACCAAGCAGTTTGTGCCTTCAAGGAAGGCGTCAAGTATCGAGAATTGAATCTGAAGTTCGGTCGGACCGGAGATATGTCTCTGAGTCGAATGATGGAAATTGCCACCAAGTATGCTAATGGTGAAGAGGAGGATCGGCTCCGGAGTGGCAAGCACAAAACAGTCGCCCACGAAACCGGGGGAGGGAACTCCAGTCGGAAGCATAAGCGTAAAGCCGAGCCAGCTGCTCCCGGAGAAGCCTTAGCCGTGACTCAAGGAAAGTTCAAGGGGAAGCCCAAAGGGCCATGGAACCCCAAGAAAGTAAAAGATCAAGATGGAAATGATGTGTTGGATTTACCATGCCACATTCACACCAAAAAGGATGAGGAGGGTAATCTCATTTATCCGAAACATACCACTCGACAATGTCGGCTCCTAATCCAGCAGTTCCGAGAGAAACAACCCAAAGAAAAGGAGAAAGAATCGGACAAAGTTGAGGATAAGGAAGAGGACGATGATGGTTACCCCCACGTCAATTCCACTCTGATGATTTTTGCTGATGTTGAGAGCAAGAGTCGACTGAAAGTCATCAACAGAGAAGTGAACATGGTCGCTCCGGCGACGCCCAGTTATTTGAAGTGGTCCCAGACTGCCATTACATTCGACCAGTCTGATCACCCGACACACATAGCCACCCCTGGGAGGCAAGCGTTGGTGGTCGACCCAGTCGTCGAAGGCACTCGGTTGACTAAGGTTCTGATGGATGGTGGCAGTGGCCTGAATATACTGTATGCGGAGACCTTGAAAGGAATGGGCATTCCGATGTCCAGACTCAGTGAAAGCAATATGAGTTTCCATGGGGTTATTCCTGGCAAGAAGGTTGAGTCACTCGGCCAGATCGCCCTCGATGTGGTTTTCGGTGATTCCAAGAATTACCGCAAAGAAAAGTTGACGTTTGAAGTCGTCGATTTCCAGAGTGCTTATCATGCTATTCTGGGCAGGCCGACTTATGCACGTTTCATGGCTCGACCATGTTACGTTTACCTCAAATTGAAGATGCCTGGTCCTAAAGGAGTGATCACTATCACTGGCAATCGGAAGAAGGCAGAAGAGTGCTTCCAGAAGGGCTCAAAGATCGCCGATGCACAAATGGCAGTAGTGGAATTGCAGGAATATCAAAAAAATGCAAATCCGAGTGATTTGTTGCGAGCTAAGAAGCCTGCCACGGATTCAGCATTTCAGTCGTCTGGTGAAATGAAGCCGATTCATATTCACCCGACCGATCCCAATGCTGCTCCGACTCACATTTCGACAACACTCGACTCCAAATAGGAAGAAGCGCTCATCCAGTTCCTCCGTGAGAACTGGGACATCTTTGCATGGAAACCTTCTGACATGCCGGGTGTTCCCAGGGGGCTGGCTGAGCACCGTTTGCGAGTCGACCCAAAAGTGAAACCAGTCAAAGAACATCTTCGATGGTCCGCCGTACAGAAGAGAAAAGCAATCGGTGAAGAAGTGGCTCGGCTCCTAGCAGCTGAGTTTATCCGAGAGATTTACCACTCCGAGTGGCTAGCCAATGTTGTCATGGTCCCCAAGAAGGACGACTCACTTCGCATGTGCATTGACTTCAAGCATATCAATCGGGCCTGCCCGAAAGATCACTTTCCTCTCCCCCGCATCGATCAAATAGTCGACTCGACTGCAGGGTGTGAGCACTTGTCCTTTTTGGACGCTTATTCCGGGTATCATCAGATCCGACTATATGGACCCGATGAGATAAAAACAGCTTTCATCACTCCATTTGGGTGCTTCTGTTATGTCACCATGCCATTCGGCCTGAAGAATGCTGGAGCCACATTCATGAGGATGATTCAGAAGTGTTTACTCACTCAAATCAGTCGGAATGTGGAAGCATACATGGATGACATTGTGGTCAAGTCACGTAAAGGTTCCGACCTGTTGGCTGACCTTGCTGAAACTTTTGCCAACCTCAGAAGGTATGATATCAAGCTTAATCCATCAAAGTGCACATTCGGAATTCCGGGCGGAAAATTACTCGGCTTCCTCGTTTCCGAACGGGGGATCGACGCTAACCTAGAGAAAGTTGGTGCCATTCTCCGAACGAAACGCCCTGTGCGTGTGCACGATGTCCAGAAGCTTACAGGTTGTTTGGCCGCCTTAAGTCGATTCATTTCTCGCCTCGGTGAAAAGGCATTGCCTCTTTACCGACTGATGAAGAAGTCTGATAAGTTCGAGTGGACTCCTGAAGCTGATGCAGCATTTGAAGAGCTCAAAGCTCTGCTTTCCACCCATCCGGTGCTTGCTACCCCAATTAGCAAAGAGCCTTTACTGCTTTACATTGCAGCCACTGGACAAGTCGTCAATACAGTACTTACGGTCGAGTGGGAAGAAGAAGGAAAAGCCTGTAAAGTTCAGCACCCAGTATACTATGTTTCTGAAGTTTTGACTCCATCAAAGCAAAGATATCCACATTATCGGAAGCTTGTTTATGGGATTTATATGACCACGAAGAAGGTTGCACATTATTTCTCTGACCACTCCATTACAGTCGTCAGCGACGCTCCATTATCAGAGATTCTGAACAACAGAGATGCAACCGCTCGAGTGGCAAAGTGGGCGATTGAACTCCTTCCCTTGGATATTAAGTTTGAGGCAAAGAAAGCTATCAAGTCCCAAGCAATAGCAGATTTCCTCGCCGAGTGGATCGAACAGCAACTGCCGACTCAAGTCCACTCGGAACACTGGACCATGTTCTTTGATGGTTCCAAGATGCTGAATGGTTCCGGTGCTGGGGTGGTACTGGTATCCCCCCGAGGAGACAAGCTCAGATATGTTCTCCAGATTCACTTTGATTCCTCCAATAATGAAGCGGAATATGAAGCACTCTTATATGGGTTACGTATGGCCATCTCGCTCGGCGTCCGTCGCCTCATGGTCTACGGTGACTCAGATTTGGTAGTCAATCAAGTGATGAAGGAGTGGGACGTCAGAAGCCTAGCTATGACTGGTTACTGCAATGCGGTGAGGAAGTTGGAAGAGAAGTTTGAGGGGTTAGAGCTCCATCATATACCCCGACTGAAAAATCAAGCAACCGATGATTTGGCAAAGATAGGCTCCAAGAGGGAAGCCATTCCCAGCAACGTGTTTTTGGAACACATTCATACACCTTCAGTTCAAGAAGATCCTTTCACTGAAGAGCTCCCGCAGCCTAAGAGTGCCACAGATCCGACTGAAGTCGAAGTCCCAGCCGTGGTCGACCTGATCACGGAGGTTTTGGTCATCACTCCCGACTGGACAGTGCCATACATTGCGTATATCCTTAGGAAGGAACTCCCAGAGGATGAAGAAGAGGCTCGACAGATCGTCCGTCGATCCAAAGCCTTTACTGTGATAAGAGGACAACTGTTCAGGGAAAGCGTAACTGGAGTCAGCCAGAAATGCATAACACCAGAAGAAGGTCGAGTGATCCGCAACGACATCAACTCGGGAACCTGTGGTCACCATGCATCCTCTCGGACCATTGTGGCCAAAGCATACCGAGCTGGATTTTATTGGCCACGAGCAAATGAAATGGCGAAAGATATAGTCGACAAATGTGAAGGCTGCCAGTTTTACTCCAATATGTCCCACAAGCCTGCGTCAGCCCTGAAGACTATTCCACTCGTCTGGCCCTTTGCTGTTTGGGGATTGGATATGGTTGGACCCCTGAGGACTGGTAAGAGCGGCTTCACTCATGTGCTTGTAGCAGTCGACAAGTTTACCAAATGGATTGAAGCCAAGCCTATCAAGAATCTTGAAGCCAGTACTGCCGTCAGCTTCATCAGAGAATTGACATTCAGATATGTAGTTCTGCATAGCATCATCATTGACAATGGGTCGAACTTCGATTCTGATGAATTCGGAGCCTTCTGTGCTTCCCAAGGCACACGAGTCGACTATGCTTCAGTCGCCCACCCCCAGTCGAATGGACAAGCAGAAAGAGCAAATGGCTTGATTCTCAAAGGACTGAAACCCCGACTGATGCGTGATCTCAAGCACGCAGCAGGCGCCTGGGTCGATGAACTTCCATCAGTTCTATGGGGATTGAGGACAACTCCCAATCGGTCGACTGGCCGAACTCCATTCTTCTTGGTTTATGGAGATGAAGCTGTTCTACCGAGTGATGTAACATCCCAAAATTCTAAATTTTGGAATATTATATTAAATAGATAGATTTGATTGATTGTTTGATTGATTGAGTGAACTTGAGTGGAATTCGAAACTTTTTGAAAGTTAAATGAGAGGGAATAAAAGGACTTTCCCAAACTTTCATTTTGCTTTTATGATCTCCATGGATTCAAATTCTTTTCATCACAAAACCCTGGAGAGAGGATGACATGACTTCTTCCATTTATTTAAATGACAAGGGGTGTTGAAAATATTTGAATTTCATTTGAAAATATTTCCCATTTCTGAAACTTTATGCAACTCAATGATTTTCACGAGAGAAGATAAAATGACTTCTTCAAAATATATGAAATATGAGTTGGGAGTTTCAAAGAAACTAAAATTTAAAATCCATTTTGAAATTATTTTCAATATTGGAGTTATTTGAGTTTTATTCAAATTATTTTTCTCCAAAAATAAAATATATGGAAATTAGGGTAAAATGATTCCCTACATCAGAAAATTGGAGAAAAATAAATTTGAAATCATTTTGGTATTTTTAAAAATGATTTTTATTGGATTTTATTAAGGTAGTAGCACTGTTTGATTTATTTAAATTTGTGTGGATTTTATTTGACCTTACAAAAATGTTCACGTGGTAGAAAACCTTTTTCTGAAAATTTTGATATATAATATGCCTATATTATATTTTGCTTCTATTTTCTTTTGTTTTATTTTAGTTTGTCTGTGTTTTTAAAAAAAATCTTCGAACAATGCCAGGCCGAAGCCCAGCACTGCTCTCTCTCTCTCCCCCGCTCTCCGCCGACTGGGCCGGCCCAGCTCCAGCTAGGCCGCGGCCCAGCATGCCCGCGCCCGTCCCCGACTCCGGCGGAGTCCGCCTCCGCCACGGAATCGCCTCAGCCGCCTCTCCGTTGCCCCTCCTCCACGGCTCAGAGCTGCCCCGCCCTCCTATAAAGCCGGAGCCCCGGGCCCCGATCTCTCTCTTTCTCCTCGCAAGTCACCGCCGCACTCGCCGAACCGCGCGCCGCGCCGCCCGCCGCCACCCGCGCCGCTCGCTGCCATCGCCTGCGCCGCTCCCCGCCGCCCGCGCCGCCTGCCGCCGCCGGAGCTGCCTCGCTCGCCGGAGCCGCCGCCCCGCCTCGTCGTTAACCTCGCCGCCATCGACGAAGAAAACCGACGAAAACCGCCGGTAAAACCGCCGAGCCCTTCCGGTTTATTTTGGATTTTCCTCGGTTTTTCCCGATCGATTTTTATTAGTGAGCGTTCGTCGTTTAGACTTCTGTAGCGAACGTTTCCGTTCGTTAACATTCGGTAGCGAACATTCGGTATGTAGTATTTTTTTCTTTTCTTTTAATTTTCGGCCAGGGACCTATCTGTGATGATTTTATTTACCGTTTAGCCCCTGTTTTTCAAACGACCACATCTTTTTACTCGTTTGTCCAAATCCAACGAAACCAACGCCCACTTTGTTATGATCCCCTCTATCCAGTAATCCAACTCAAACATGTTTTTGATATTTTAAAATTTGAACTAGATCAGATTTGAATTCAAACTTCGTTTGATCGTAACTTGAGTTTCGTAGCTCCGATTTAGTTGATTCTTTTTGCAAATCGAAGCTCTTGACCTAAACTTTCTGATAAGGCCAAATTTACATAATTTTGGTACGGTTAGAAATTGTTTTATGTTGAAAGAGTTATTTGCTCGTTCTTTCTGATCTTTTGAGTGATTGCTTATGTGTGGTTACCATTGCTTGCTTACGATAGATTGACCGGAGTGTGACGAGTAGATCTATCCAGAGTATTGAGTGTGAATCATCTTCATCAACATTCCAGGCAAGTAACACTTTGATCATACTTTTCACTACCCAGTTTTATTGCATTAGATCAATCCTCAAACATTGCATGGTTAGGATCTAATTAAATTGTGGGTATTGGGAAGTAGTTGAGGTAGTACCTATTACCTGTTTTATTATCAAACCCTTGGGAGTTACTTCTACGTTTGCTTATATTGCTATGCTATGCTCGTAGACGTGGATTGGGTTTGAGTGAATTTCCATGATAGATGTGAGATTGTTAATTAATGGTTCAACTTAAGGTGGCTACTTAACTAAACATCTGGGTGGATTGAGGCACCTGGAGAACCCAGTGTTGCCTGTATTTTTGGATATCCCGGAGTACCCATGTGATCATCCTATGGACCGCCACCCAGACTCAAAGGGATCATAAGATTATTCATGCTAGAAACTTCCGTGTGCATCCACAAGCTATTATGGGCTCTAGCATAGTTGAGTATGTTGCATGACCTCTTCCAGTGGTAGGCTAGCAGATGTAGGGGGTGTAGGTTGGTACTGTCTACCCAGGGTTAGAGTTAATGCTTCTGAAAGACTGTGTCTCGGTCATCCGTTTCTCAAACACCATGCAGTGCGAGAAATCTAACGGAGGAGATCGAGTCTTGTGGGGAAAAGTGCACAAACCTCTGCAGAGTGTACAAACTAATCATGGTTAGCCGTGTCCCCGGTTATGGACAACTTTGAGTCTCTGGTCTTTGGATATTCATATTGATCTCATCATGTTACTTTAATTAATATTGTTGGGTTAATGATGATACTTAATTGGGATTGAGTTGGAGGTAGCTTCTCAATGTTTAACAACCACCATGATAGTTAAATAAAATTTATTCCTTTGAAGTAGGGAAAAACTGGCTTTTCGCAAAACTGTAACCATAGAGCTTTCTACCAGCCATATATGCATGTAGTATAGCATTATTCTGTTCATTACTCTCTATGTGTTACATTGCCAGCATATTCCATGTGCTGGCCCGTTTTCGGGCTGCAACGTTTCATGTTGCAGGATATCTTACGACGAGTAAGTGATACGTTAGGGTTACGATTTCTACACTCAACTTTGCCGTTGGTGTTGATGGGAATCCACAACCTTGTTACTTCCGCTATTTGGATTGAGGTAATAGTATTTACGTTACTTTATACATTTGATTTACCTCTGTTATAAATCCTCGAGTACTGTGTGTGTCAGCATACCGATCCAGGGATGACACTTAAGCACAGAGACTTGATCCATTCGGGTCGGGTCGCTACAAGTGACTTGCTTCACAATGCACCCCGAGTCGAGCTCTTCTCTGAAGATGAAGCAGAACAGGCCCGGCAGGACGCAGTCGATCTCCTAGAGGAGGAAAGAGAGATGGCCTTAATCCGGTCGACCATTTATCGGCAAGACTTGCGTCGATTCCACGCCAGAAACGTGAGGGGTCGAGCCTTTCAAGAAGGAGACTTGGTTCCTCGAGTGGATCAGCAGAAACCAGACAAGCTCGCCCCTGCTTGGGAAGGTCCCTTAATTGTCACCAGAGTTCTCCACAATGGAGCATACCATCTTTACAATGTCGAGCATCCGAAAGGCGAGCCACGAGCTTGGAACGCGGAGCTGCTCCGCCCCTTTTATACTTAAGTACTCATTCGGATGAGATGTAATAAGAAATACCTTTGTGGTTTGTTTATCAAAGACAAGAGCTTTACGGTCTTCCTAAATGGTTGTTGTTGCTTTTGTTTGCGTCTGAAATACCCCAGTGGGTGACTTTGCCGCGAATCCGTTTCGCCTGAAGTTTGAAAAATCCTACCGAGTGATGAGCAAGCTTCTCACTCAGGGGCTTAGCCGCGAATCCGTTTCGCCTAAGTTTGTAAAATCCTACCGAGTGGTGAGCAACCCTCCCACTCGAGGGCTTAGCTGCAGTCCAGTACTCGCCTAAGTTTGTAAAATCCTACCGAGTGGTGAGCAACCCTCCCACTCGGGGGCTTAGCTGCAGTCCAGTACTCGCCTATGTTTGTAAAATCCTATCGAGTGGTGAGCAACCCTCCCACTCGGGGGCTTAGCTGCAGTCCAGTACTCGCCTAAGATTGAAAAATCCTACCGAGTGGTAAGCAACCCTCCCACTCGGGGGCTTAGCTGCAGTCCAGTGCTCGCCTAAGTTTGAAAAATCCTATCGAGTGGTGAGCAACCCTCCCACTCGGGGGCTTAGCTGCAGTCTAGTACTCGTCTAAGTTCGAAGTCCATCCCCATCCGCAAGGACGACGAGGTGCAGGTCGACTGCAACTTTCTCCTTCGGAGCTGCGCCACAAGTACAACGTGCGCTCCACCCTTATCCGCAAGGACGACGAGGTGCGGGTCGACTGGAGCATCAACCTCAGAGCTGCATCTCAAGCACAAAGATTATTCCGTGTGAAGAACAAATTCCACTCGAAGACAAATACTAGCATATTCAGAGATAAATCAAGTTTAGATAAATCCTAAAGTTCAAGACCACGGATCAAAGTACTCGGGCATTCAGCCCGAAGGAGTTTAACGGTTACAAAATCACTCGGCATTCCGAGGCAAATTTAAGGCAGAGCATAAAGTTTGTTCACTCCGCAGGAGGAGGGCTGGCAGGCTCGACGAATTCGTCTAGGTCGATCCCGTCAGCAATCCGAGTGGCGGCAGCAATGAAAGTCTCCATGAAGGACTGGAAGTCGTGCCTCTTGGTGTTAGAAACTTTACTCGCCGCCAGCTTCTCTTCCCGAGCTTCTCGACAGTGGACGCGAACCAGAGATAGAGCCACATCAGCGCCGCACCGGGCAGGAGACTTCTTCCATTCTTGAATTCGACTGGGAGCTTCATTGAGCCGAGCCATCATAGACTCGAGGTCATTCTAAAGTGTTGCCATGGGCCAGAGAGCTGTGTCAATCCGCGACATCGCGACTTTCAGTCGGGCGAGATAATCGACAACACCAGTGATGCGGGATTCCAGTCGGAGCATGTTAATGGCAGCTTCATCCTTCACTGGAGAGTTGATGGGGTCCAAGCTTGGTTCAATTCGCCCGGTCTCTTCCTCGAAGTCCCGACAAAACTCTGCATACACAATTCAAGGGTAAGCCAATGATCATATGTCAAGTCGACAAGAACAAACCAGTCGGATCAAAGGAAACACGTTCAAGCATGACGAACAACTTCTTAGCAAGGCTTCCCAGATAATTCTCCAGATCGTTCCTCCTGCGGGCAATACCTTCCATCTTCTCGTTCAGATTTTCCATGTCCTTCTTCAGGCGAGTCGCTTCCTTATTGGCGTCGTCAAGGGCAGTTTTCAGCCTCGAGTTTTCTTCCTCCAATTTGCCGACTGAAGCCAACTTCTGTTCAGCGAGCGCAGTTTTCTCATCAGCTTTTTTCTGCGCGGCCGCCAGATCTCGATCCTTTTTCGCTAGAGCTTGGTTCAGTTTCTCTGAAAGAAATAATGTTGGATTCAGAAAAAGCAGAATGAAATCCGGTTCAGGGAAAACTCAGTCGATAGGTCTTCCTTACCAGCGGCGTCATCCTTGGCCTTCTGCAGTTCTGTCTTGGCCAGCTCCAGATCGAGGTTGGGCTGAATCTGCTGCTTCTCCAGGTCAGCAAAACGAGCTCCAAGATCACAAGATTTCTGCAACCAAAGAACAAGTCAGTCGACTGGTGAAAAGATTGGTTATTTCAGAGAGGTAAAAGGATAAAGCCAACAAATTCTAAGACTACTGCCGAATCAAACATCCAACAGTAGTCTCGGGGACTACACCCAGTGGGTGCACTTAGCGTGCCCCCACTAGTTCAGTTTACACTCGACAAGGCCTGTCCAGCACGAGTGCAAAAAAACAGAGTCTTCAGACCATAGTCAACTGCCAGCACTCGACTACGGTCTCGAGGACTACACCCAGTGGGTGCACTCAGCGTGCCCCCACTGGTTCAAAGTTCCACTCGACATGGCCCGACCAGACCGAGTGAGGAAATCCAAATTTTGATGCTCAGACAATAGTCGACTGCCCGCAGTCAATTATGGTCTCTGGGACTACACCCAGTGGGTGCACTCAGCGTGCCCCCACTAGTCAAAAGATTCAATCGACACCAACATTATCAGCTCAAAGTGCGAATCTGTTCAGTGACAAATCAAAACACCCAGTGGGTGTACAGATGCAAGGCGCAGACAGATGCAAAGATTATTGGAAAGAAAGTTTTCAGGTACCATATCCTAACAGAACAAGCCAGAAGAGTCAGTCGACGATCTACTAACCTAGACGTTTCTCTAGAGAGCGGAGCTGGCATCATAAGCAGCTTGGCTGGCTTCCCGCACCATCTTCATCTTCTCCATCATAATGCCCGCCTGGCGTATAGCCTCTTTTGCAGCACCCACTTGGTCCTCTGGGACGTGATGTGTAGAAAAAGTGAAGGTGGATCGGTGGGAGTCTGTGCAGCTGACGAGGAAGGTCGAGCACTCGACAGTGGTATGGCGAAGGAGACGGAAGTCCGATTGGCATCGCCGGCGTCCTGAATTACCGGTTCCGCCACCGGTGTCGATTGAAGCGTCTTGCCAACGGACGTTTTCCTGTTTCTTCTCCCCAAGGGCCGCTTTGGCTCGTCCTCGTCGTCGTCGGGGAGGTCAATGACGTTGAGGGCTGTAAAAAGATCAGTCGCCAAAGTTTCATCACCCGATTGGATATATCGCAGTTCAATCGACAAATCGAAGACAAAATCACGAGGATTGTACCCGGATTGGAGGCCACCGCATCTTCCATTTCCTCATCCTCGTTCTTATAAGCAGAGGTCCCAGAGGTAGCGGCACTACCAGTTTCAAGATTCATTCGGTCAAACCAAGGGAAAAATAAACAGCACAGAACGTCGAGTAAAAGCGAACGAAGAACACTCACGCAGAAGCAACAGGAATGTCAATTTTGATTTTCGGCAGCACCTTCTAAGTCTTCTGCACTACAACCTTGGACTGCTTTGGAGCTTTTTCAGTTGGTGCCGGAGAGGACGTCCGAGGATGCTTTGGCGACTGCCCGGTCTGAACGGTCGCCTTGTCACGGGCGCTCGCCGGGTCATGAGTAAGTTTGGATCGCCTTTCCCTGCGGGGAGGAGAGTCGACCTCTTCTTCGTCACTCGGGTCGTCGCTCTCGTCGTCCTCCTCTCCGTCGGAATGCCACTCGCCGCTTTCACCTCCGCTTTCACCTCCCACTCCGGGTCCTGCTCCTGCTCTCCGTTGGGCATCGAATACATTTCAGTAAGGGCCTAGAAGAAAACAAGCAAGACAAAGTCAGTCGGTGAAGCATAAGCAGTTGCATGTTAAATCAAGATGACACTCGGTAATTCGGAATCGGACCTTGTCTGGTTCATAAGATTGGTCAAGTGGAGGGATTCTCCTGGCTTCTCTGGGGTTATCCTTGTTGCCAGTGATACTCCTCAACCACTTCTCCACCGTATCCTCGTCGACTTCTTCTGGGTGCACCCGAGTGGAATCTTCAATGCCCGAATACATCCACATCGGATGGTCGCGGGCTTGAAGTGGCTGAATGTGTCGTCTGAGGAAGACTTCGAGCAGATCCATTCCAGTTACACCCTCACGGATGAGATATACCACTCGCTCAACCAGCACTTTCACCTCCGCTTTCTCCCCTGAAGTCACTTTCAAGGCGGAGGGCTTCTCTACGCGAGCCATAGAAAAAGGAGGAAGTCCAGTCGACTGACCTGGAGTCGGTTGCTCTTTGCAGTAAAACCAGGTCGACTGCCACCTTCGTACTGAATCCCCAGACCCCCACACATCTGGATCACTTGAGTCCTCTCGTCACTCGGGTTGGCCTTTTTCACCGACTGGGAGCGACACGTGAAAATGTGCTTGAAGAGACCCCGGTGTGGTCGACAACCCAAAAAGTTTTCGCACAGAGACACGAAAGCAGCAAGATATATGATGGTGTTGTGAGAAAAGTGATGAAGTTGCGCCCCAAAGAAATTCAAGAAAGCTCGGAAAAAAGGATGCGGAGGCAGAGAAAATCCACGATCGACGTGAGTGGCGAGGAGGACGCACTCACCCTCCCGCGGTCGAGGTTCGGTCTCATCCTCCGGGAGCCGCCCCGATCCGTGAGGAATCAGCCCCTCCTCCGCCAGATCGTCGAGGTCATCCTGACTGATCGTTGACGGGATCCAGTCGCCCTGGATCCAGCCGCGTGGCAAACCGGACCGCGACGAGGATCCGCCCCGGCTGGACTTTTTCCCCTTTGCCTTCGCCGTCGCCTTCTTCGCGCGCTCCAGAGCCACCGTCTTTTCTTTCCCCATCGCCGCGGACGGAGCTCGAGCGGAGCGGCGGTGCTAGAGGAGGAGTAGGCGCAGTGGGGAAAACTGAGAAGAGAGAAGAAGAATGAGGACGCACTGTTCAAAAACCCCGGTCCGGCGCCTTATATGGGGTTGCTTCCGAGTGACTGACCTGTAGGCCCGGGCAATCTTATCAAATCCCGCAACAGTCGCGCGCGTGATACGTCGCAAAAAAGGCGGCGCGGGAATCGAGGCGGCCTTGCCTTATCCAGCCCGATTACTGCGGCCTCCTCCGCCCCGCGCGCTTCCTGAAATTTGAATCCCGCGAGATCCGCGGGCAGCAGAACAACTTGTCAGACGGAAGATCTCCACCTTATTAGCACTCGAACCTCTTCTAGCAAAAGTTCACTCGACAAAACCAGGAATGGGTCAAGGCGACTGAAAAAGAAGTTGGTGTCACAACCTCGGTTCGTGATCCAAAACAAGACACACCCGAAGCGCGAAAAATGAGTCGGAAGTATTTTCAACTCCTTCTCCACTCAAACCCTGATCCATTTGGGGGCTAATGATGAGGACATGTACCTAGGGTAGGGTCACATGCATGACCTAAATACCTTCCCCAAGGACATCACTCTAAAGCCAGAAGCATTCGCGGGGTACCATCACCCACCTGACCAGAAACATTTCCACTCGGAAGAATCAAGATCACTTGACCGTAACAAGAAACACTCGATGGATAGAAGACCTAAAGTCACTCTACACAGCAACGGTCGAGCATTAACTCCTAGACTTAATAGCCATTTATAACACTTTATTACGGACGTTACCAGTAACGCCCCCCTCTTGATGTACCTTAAATCCCTTGTAACGTGGGCTAGCCGGGGTGCTGGCGCACTCTATATAAGCCACCCCCTCCACATGCACAAGCGTTCGCACCCCCTGTAACACACACGCATATAATCCAGTCGACCGCCTCCGGGCTCCGAGACGTAGGGCTGTTACTTCCTCCGAGAAGGGCCTGAACTCGTAAAACTCGTGCGTACAGCTTCTCCATAGCTAGGATCTTGCCTCTACATCCCTACCCCCATTCTACTGTCAGACTTAGAACCGCGACAGATGGTGGTGGTGAAACTATTCCGCAAGGCTTCGACAAGCACAATGGACATGGACCGAGGATGAACTAGAGGGAGAGGGGGCGTCGGCACACGGCTTGGTGAATCGTGGTATCCCCCAGGGGCTAGCCCTGCTCCTTTATTTATATGTTGAGCCCTGGGGTCGTTTCATCGAGAAAGAGCCTCCTCAAAGTCGGTTTGGAACGCAAGGAAGAGTCCTTCTTGGTTTCCAATACTAGACGCCATGGTCCTCGGCGTCTGGCCCAGACGCCATGGGCCTCAGCGTCTGGCCCATGGCCAGATGCTGGGTCCCTGGCGTTTGGTCCCTGACCTCCACAAAACTTCCTTTTGCACGGACCTAAAACCTCGTGGGCCTTACCCCTTGGCCCAACCATACCATCCTATATATCAATCTTTACCTCCAGACCATTCCGGAGCTCCTCGTCATGTCCGTGATCTCATCCGGGACTCCGAACAACATTCGATCACCAACATACATAACTCATATAATACTATATCGTCAACAAACATTAAGCATGCGGACCCTACGGGTTCGAGAATGATGTAGACATGACCGAGATGCTTCTTCGGTCAATAACCAATAGCGGGACCTGGATGCCCATATTGGTTCCTACATATTCTACGAAGATCTTTGTTGGTCGATACTTTATGACAACATACATAGTTCCCTTTGTGTGTCGGTATGTTACTTGCCTGAGATTCGATCGTTGGTATCTCCATACCTAGTTCAATCTCATTTCCAGCAAGTCTCTTTACTCGTTCCGTAATACATCATCTTGCAACTAACTCCTTAGTCACTTTGCTTACAAGCTTCTTGTGATGCTGTATTACCGAGAGGGCCCAGAGATACCTCTCCGTCATACAAAGTGACAAATTCCAGTCTCGATTCACGCCAACTCAACAGACACCTTCGGAGATACATGTAGAGCATCTTTATGATCACCCAGTTCTGTTGCGACGTTTGATAGCACACAAGGTATTCCTCCGGTATCCGGGAGTTGCATGATCTCATGGTCAAAGGAATATGTATTTGACATTTAAGAAAGCAGTAGCAGTAACCTGAACGATCATATGCTAAGCTAATGGATGGGTCTTGTCCATCACATTATTCTCCTAATGATGTGATCGCGTTATGAAATGACAACTCATGTCTATGGTCAGGAAACCTTAACTACCTTTTGATCAACGAGCTAGTCTAGTAGAGGCATACTAGGGACTTGGTATTTGCTTATGTATTCACACATGTATTTAAGTTTCCAATCAATACAATTCTAGCATGAATAATAAACCTTTATCATGATTAAGGAAATATAATAATAACCACTTTATTATTGCCTCGAGGGCATATTTGCAACAGTCTCCCACTTGCACTAGAGTCAATAGTCTAGATTACATTGTAATTAATCTAACACCCATGGAGTCTTGGTGTTGATCATGTTTTGCCCGCGGAAGAGGATTAGTCAACGAGTCTGCCACATTCAGATCCGTATGTTCTTTGCAAATTTCTATGTCTCCATCCTTGACCTTTTCAGGAATGGAGTTGAAGCGTCTCTTGATGTGTTTGGTTCTCTTGTCAAACTTGGATTCCTTCGCTAAGGCAATTGCTCCAGTGTTGTCACAAAAGATTGTCATTGGACCCGATGCAATAGGTATTACACCCAGACCGGATATGAACTTCTTCATCCAGACTCCTTCATGTGCCGCTTCCGAAGCAGCTATGTACTCCGCTTCACACGTAGATCCCGCCACGATGTTCTGCTTGGAACTGCACCAACTGACAGCTCCACCATCCAATATAAAAATGTATCCGGTTTGTGACTTAGAGTCATCCGGATCTGTGTCGAACCTAGCATCGACGTAACCCTTTACGACGAGCTCTTCGTCACCTCCCTAAACGAGAAACATATCCTTGGTCCTTTTCAGGTACTTCGGATATTCTTGACCACTGTCCAATGCTCCACTCCTGGATTACTTTGGTACCTCCCTGCCAAACTTATGGCAAGGCACACATCAGGTCTCGTACACAACATAATAGAACCCATGGCTGAGGCATAGGGAATGACTTTCATTTTCTCTCTATCTTCTGTTGTGGTTGGGCTTTGAGTCTGACTCAATTTCACACCTTGCAACACAGGCAAGAACCCTTTCTTTGACTGCTCCATTTTGAACTTCTTCAGAACTTTGCCAAGGTATGTGCTTTGTGAAAGTCCTATTAAGCGTCTTGATATATCCCTATAGATCTTGATGCCCAATATTTAAGTAGCTTCATCGAGGTCTTTCATTGAAAAATTCTTATTCAAGTATCCTTTTATGCTATCCAGAAATTCTATATCGTTTCCAATCAGTAATATGTCATCCACATATAAAACCAGAAATGCTACAGAGCTCCCACTCACTTTCTTGTAAATACAGGCTTCTCCGTAAGTCTGTATAAAACCATACGCTTTGATCACATCATCAAATCGTATATTCCAACTCTGAGATTCTTGCACCAGTCCATAGATGGATCGCTGGAGCTTGCACACTTTGTTAGCACCTTTAGGATCGACGAAACCTTCTGGTTGCATCATATACAACTCTTCTTTAAGAAACCCGTTAAGGAATGCAGTTTTGATTTCCATTTGCCAGATTTCATATCAAAAAATGCGGCAATTGCTAACATGATTCGGACAGACTTAAGCATCGCTACGAGTGAGAAAGTCTCATCGTAGTCAACCCCTTGAACTTGCCGAAAACCTTTTGCGACAAGTTGAACTTTGTAGACGGCGATATTACCATTAACGTTCGTCTTCTTCTTGAAGATCCATTTATTCTCAATGGCTTACCGATCATCGGGCAAGTCCACCAAAGTCCATACTTCGTTCTCATACATGGACCCTATCTCAGATTTCATGGCCTCAAGCCATTTTCCGGAATCTGGGATCATCATAGTTTTTTCATAGTTCGAAGGTTCACCGTTGTCTAACAACATGACTTCCAGGACAGGATTACTGTACCACTCTGGTGTGGTACGTGTTCTGGTCGACCTACGAGGTTCAGTAGTAACTTGATCCGAAGTTTCATGATCATTATTATTACCTTCTTCTCTAGTTGGTGTAGGCATCACGGGAACGGTTTTCTTTGATGTGCTACTTTCCAATTCGAGAGAAGGTACAACTACCTCATCAAGTTCTATTTTCCTCCCACTCGCTTCTTTCGAGAGAAACTCCTTCTCTAAAAATGACCCATTCTTAGCAACAAAGATCTTTCCTTCGGATCTGTGGTAGAAGGTATACCAACGGTTTCTTTAGGGTATCCTATGAAGACGCACTTCTCCGCTTTGGGTTCGAGCTTATCAGGCTGAAGCCTTTTGACATAAGCGTCGCATCCCCAAACTTTAAGAAACCACAACGTTTCTTGCCAAACCATAGTTCATACATTATTGTCTCAACGGATTTAGATGGTGCCCTATTTAATGTGAATGCGGCTGTCTCTAATGCATAACCCCAAAATGATAAAGGCAAATCGGTAAGAGACATCATAGAACACACCATATCTAATAATTACGGTTACGGAGTTCGGACACACCATTACGCTGTGGTGTTCCAGGTGGCGTGAGTTGTGAAACGATTCCACATTGTCTTACATGAAGGCAAAACTTGTAACTCAAATATTCGCTCCGTGGTCAGATCATAGAAACTTTATTTTCTTGTTACGATGATTCTCCACTTCACTCTGAAATTCTTTGAACTTTTCAAATGTTTTGCACTTGTGTTTCATTAAGTAGATATACCCATACCTACTTAAATCATCTGTGAAGGTTAGAAAATAATGATACATGCCGCGTGCTTGAACACTCATCGGACCGCATACATCGGTATGTATTATTTCCAGTAAGTCATTAGCTCGCTCCATTGTTCCGGAGAATGAAGTTTTAGTCATATTACCCATGAGGCATGGTTCGTAAGTATCAAATGATTCATAATCAAGTGATTCTAAAAGTCCATCCGCATGGAGTTTCTTCATGCCCTTTACACCAATATGACCTAAACGGCAGTGCCACAAGTATGTTGCACTATCATTATCAACTTTGAATCTTTTGGCATCTATATTATGAATATGTGTATCACTACGATTGAGATTCAACAAGAATCGACCATTCATCAAAGGTGCATGACCATAAAAGATATTACTCATATAAATAGAACAACCATTATTCTCTGAATTAAATGAAGAACCCTCTCGCAATAAACAAGATCCAGATATAGTGTTCATGCTCAACACTGGCACCAAATAACAATTATTGAGGTCTAAAACTAATCCCGAAGGTATATGTAGAGGTAGTGTGCCAACGACGATAACATCAACCTTGGAACCATTCCTGACGCACATCGTCACCTCGTCCTTAGCCAATCTTCATTTATTCTGTAGCTCCTGTTTCGAGTTACAAATATGAGCAATCGAACCAATATCAAATACCCAGGCGCTACTACGAGCATTAGTAGGTACACATCAATAACATGTATATCAAATATACCTTTGTTCACTTTGCCATCCTTCTTATCTGCTAAGTATTTGGGGCAGTTCCGCTTCCAGTGACCATTTCCTTTGCAGTAGAAGCACTCAGTTTCAGGCTTCGGTCCAGCTTTGGGCTTCTTCACGGGAGTGGCAACTTGCCTGCCATTCTTCTTGAAGTTCCCTTTCTTTCCCTTGCCCTTTTTCTTGAAACTTGTGGTCTTGTTAACCACCAACACTTGATGCTCTTTCGTGATTTCTACCTCCGCTGATTTCAGCATTGCGAAGAGATCGGGAATCGTTTTCGTCATCCCTTGCATACTATAGTTCATCACAAAGCCTTTGTAGCTTGGTAGCAATGACTGAAGAACTCTGTCAATAACACTCTCAACCGGAAGATCAATTCCCAGCCGAGTCAAGTGGTTATGATACCCAGACATTTTGAGTATGTGTTCACTGACAGAACTGTTCTCCTCCATCTTACAGCTAAAGAACTTGTTGGAGACTTCATATCTCTCAACCCGGGCATTTGCTTGAAATATTAACTTCAACTCTTGGAACATCTCATATGCTCTGTGGCATTCAAAACGCTTTTGAAGTCCCGGTTCTAAGCCATAAAGCATGGCACACTGAACTATTGAGTAGTCATCAGATCGAGCTTGCCAAACATTCCTAACATTTGCTTCAGCTCCAGCAGCAGGCCTATCACCTAGCGGTGCATCAAGGACATAATTCTTCTGTGCAACAATGAGGATAGTCTCGAGTTACGGACCCAGTCCGTGTAATTTCTACCATCATATTTCAACTTAGCTTTCTCTAGGAACACATTAAAATTCAAGGGAACGGTAGCACGTGCCATTGATCTACAACATAGATATGCAAAAACTATTAAGACTAAGTTCATGATAGATTTTAGTTCAAATAATCAAATTACTAATGAACTCCGACTTAAATCAACATCCCTCAAGTTGTCTAAGTGATACATGATCCAAATCAACTAACCCATGTCTGATCATCACGTGAAATGGGGTAGTCTTCAATGGTGAACATCTCTATGTTCATCATATCTACTATATGACTCATGTTCGACCTTTCGGTCTCCAGTGTTCCGAGACCATGTCTGTACATGCTAGGCTCGTCAAGTTTAACCCAAGTATTCTGCATGTGCAAAACTGGCTTACACTCGTTGTATGTGAACGTAGAATCTATCACACCCGATCATCACAAGGTGCTTCGAAACGACGAACTTTGGCAATGGTGCATACTCAGGGAGAACACTTTTATCTTGAAATTAAGTGAAGGGATCCTCTTATAATGCTACTGCCATTCTAAGCAAAATAAGATGCATAAAGGATAAACATCACATGCAATAAAAAATATGTGACATGATATGGCATCATCATCTTGTGCTTTTGATCTCCATCTCCAAAGCATCGACATGATCTCCACTATCGCCGGCATGACACCTTGATCTCCATCGTAGCGTCGGGGTCATCTCGCCAACTATTGCTTCTACAACGATTACTAATGCATAGCGATGAATTAAAGCAATTACATGACGCGTAAGTGATTGACACGCATGTCATACAGTAATTAAAGTCAACCCTAATGCTCCCGCCAATTGTCGTACTCATCGACATGCAAGCCGTGAACTTATTACAAAACATGATAATCTCATACATCAACATATATCACATCATATCTTGACCATATCACATCACAGCATGCCCTGCAAAAACAAGTTAGACGTCCTCTACTTTGTTGTTGCAAGTTTTACGTGGCTACTAGGGGCAACTAGCAAGAACCGTTCTTACCTACGCCAAAACCACAATGGTGATTATCAAGTTGCTATTTAACCTTCTGCAAGGACCGCCGTAGTCAAATCCGATTCAACTAAAGTAGGAGAAGCAGACAACCGCCAATCACCTTTATGCAAAACAAGTTGCATGTTAGTCGGTGGAACCGGTCTCATGTGCGTGGACATGTAAGGGTGGTACGGACCGCTTCATCCCACAATGCCGCCGGATCAAAATAAGACATTAGTGGGAAGCAATATGAACCTCACCACCCACAACCCCTTTGTGTTCTACTCCCGCATATCATCTACGCATAGACCTGGCTCTGATACCACTGATGGGGAACGTTGCATGGAAAACAAAAAATTTCTACACACACGCAAGATCTATCCATGGAGATGCATAGCTACAAGAGGGCGAGAGCATCTACATACCCTTGTAGATCAAAAAGCAGAAGCGTTTATCAATGCAGTTGATGTAGTCGTACATGTTCACGATCCGTCCCAATCAAGTACCAAACATACATCACCTTCACATTCATCAGATGTTCAGCTCGATGACGTCCTTGCCTTCTTGATCCAACAAGAGAGGCGAACTAGTAGATGAGTTCCGGAAGCACGACGGCGTGGTGACAGTGGTGGTGAAACTATTTCACAGGGCTTCGACCAGCACAACAGGCGTGGACGGAGGATGAACTAGCGGAAGAGGGGCCGCTGGCACATGGCTTGGTGAATCGTGGTGTCCTCGAGGGGCTAGCCCTGCTCCTCTATTTATATGTTGAGCCCTGGGGTCATTTCTCGGAGAAAGAGCCTCCTCAGAGTCGGTTTGGAATGCAAGGAAGAGTCCTTCTCGGTTTCTAGTACCAGACGCTATGGTCCTCGGCATCTCGCCCAGACGCAATGGGCCTCGGCGTCTGGCCCAGGGACAGACGCCAGGGTCCCTGGCGTCTGGTCCCTGACCTCCGGAAAACTTCGTTTTGCACCGACCTAAAACCCCGTGGGCCTTACCCCTTGGCCAACCATACCATCCTATATATCAATCTTTACCTCCGGACAATTCTGGAGCTCCTCATCATGTCCGTGATCTCATCCGGGACCCCGAACAACATTCAATCACCAACATACATAACTCATATAATACTATATCATCAACGAACGTTACGCGTGCGGACCCTACGGGTTCAAGAATTATGTAGACATAACCGAGAGGCTTCTCCGGTCAATAACCAATAGCGGGACCTGGATGCCCATATTGGTTCCTACATATTCTACGAGGATCTTTATCGGTCGAACCTTTATTACAACATACGTAGTTCCCTTTGTCTGTCGGTATGTTACTTGCCCGAGATTCGATCGTCGGTATCTCCATACCTTGTTCAATCTCGTTTCCAACAAGTCTCTTTACTTGTTTCGTAATACATCATCTTGCAACTAACTCCTTAGTCACTTTGCTTGCAAGCTTCTTGTGATGCTGCATTATCGAGAGGGCCCAGAGATACCTCTCTGTCACACGGAGTGACAAATCCCAGTCTCAATTCACGCCAACTCAACATACACCTTCGGAGATACATGTAGAGCATCTTTATGATCACCCAGTTACGTTGTGACGTTTGATAGCACACAAGGTATTCCTCCGGTATCCGGGAGTTGCATGATCTCATGGTCAAAGGAATATGTATTTGACATTTAAGAAAGCAGTAGTAGTAACCTGAACGATCATATGCTAAGCTAACGGATGGGTCTTGTCCATCACATCATTCTCCTAATGATGTGATCCCGTTATGAAATAACAACTCATGTCTATGGTCAGGAAACCTTAACCATCTTTTGATCAACGAGCTAGTCTAGTAGAGACATACTAGGGACTTGGTATTTCCTTATGTATTCACACGTGTATTTAATTTTCCAATCAATAAAATTCCAGCATGAATAATAAACCTTTATCATGATTAAGGAAATATAATAATAACCACTTTATTATTGCCTCTAGGGCATATTTCCAACACATTCTCCAGCTCAAACTTTAATACCCTCTTGCATAATGCCGCCTTCACTACCAAAAAACCACACTTTCGTGATGATACGTGTTTGTCACAGTAGGTCACGTTTCCTGTCATGGATGTACATCCATGACGATTTTATGACAGAATCAAGATAGTCATACATGTGCTGTCGTAGAAGTGTTCCATGACAATACCAAAATTATCATCACGGAAGTGTTCACTTCCATGATGATAAATGACGCGTCATGGAAGTGCTTTCGTCAAGGTAACCGACATGTGGCATCCACCATAACGGCTCGCCATTAAGCTATCGGGTCCGGTTTTAGATCCGATAACCCGTTAAGAGCCCGGACCAATTCCATGTGTAAAATTCTCATTGGCCGAAGGAAAGACGTGTCAGCTCCTCATTGGGTCAGATAGGCGCCTATCATATGTCGACACGTGCAACGACCCAACACTGGCCCATTTAGCTTACAAAGGCCGACCCGTTTGACTTGGTCAAAAGTTAGCGGGCCGGCCCATGAAAAGCCTTTTAACGGTTTATTCGCATATAGCCCATTTTACGGCCCGGTAACTCAAGACCCGTTAGGGCCTTCCCGAAATCGGCCCAATAGCGTCATGTGGGCCGTCGAATATAACACCAGCCCGTTTCACTTTCGGCCCATGTATGGCCCACGACGTCTTTCGGCCCATATGAGGCCTTTCGTATCTTTAGGTCCTTTAGTGGCCCATGGTGACTCTAGCCCATAATGAATAGTAAATTTCTTTGTACCCATTAACGACCCATGATTCACATGGGCTGTTTCCAACCCGTGTTAGTTTTCGGCCTATTGACGGCCCATACGTTCTTGGGCTCCTTTCCGGCCCTCGATTACTTCCGGCCCGTTACTGGCCTATTCCCCTAATGGGACAAATTCGGCCCGTGGTTAGAATCGACCCGTTTGTGGCCCGTTAACCCGTTGCGCCGTTTCCAGCCCGTCCTATACTTTGGCCCATTAATGACCCGTTATGCCTATGAAAGAATTAAGCCTTTGCTGTCTTCTGGCCTGTTAACGACCCATTACCGTGCTGGCCCGATACCAATTACGCCTGTTTATGGCCCATGTGGACCCATTTATCCGACGACCCGAGGCCCACCGATTCTACAGCCCGTAGGAGGCCCATTTATCCTACAGCCCGTAGGAGGCCCATGGATCCTACGACCTATAGCAGGGTCAAGGTCATCACAGTCCGTATATGCCCATGGTTGTTGCGGCCACTAGCAAACCAGGAAAAAAGCAGACTAGGAAATAAATAAGCCATAAACTAACGCTAGGCTATTAAGGCGATTGCACATATTACATCCAGTGGGCATCAAAGTTCGCCACCAGTGCAAATATAGGGAACACCCTACACTATATAAAAATGGCTTGTTGTTTTCTTCAGCCGGTGGCTGCATGTTAAGAACAAATTTTGTATCATAACAAAACAAATTATAACCATAAAACAAAAGGAAGGTTGGCATAAAAGTTAACAGTCTTGCAGATAAATGCACCACCATAAGTCCAGAAGCTCAGTTCATTTGACCTGACTGTTACGTTTTCATGTTGTACTGTCCGATGGAGCATCATAACCTTCGCCTTCATTTCTCCTATGCTCCTGAACAACATAGCAAATGTCTGATAGTCTAGTTTCAAAACCATTCATATCTTGATGACATCGAACAATTGTTGTCCTTGTTTCACAAAGGGTCTCTGTTAGGGAATGGACTTGTGTCTGGAGCGCAGATATAACATTGTTTTGAGCTTGAATATCTTCATCATGAGGCAGATTGGACGAGATTGCCTTAACAACCAACCCAGTATTATGCAGGAACGTGCTTTTGGCACTGTTAGTGGACAGGTACTGACCCACTGCAGCAAGAGGTGACATTCCGGTTATAGTTGCCTCATCACCTTCAGAAGGTGGCGGTTCCACCATTTTTTTCCATAGCTTGCTGAAAAGTTGAGTTTTTACATTAGTAGTACTAGAACAGAAGATATTAAGGAGGCAGCAAAACCAAACAAAATAGCTTTGGTCTATATACAGAATTTATTCTGGTGAACCCGTGTAAAATATTAGTTGTATTTTACTACAAAGTACATAATAAAACCAGGTTCCAAACATATGACCATGTACCATGGATAATGTATTGTCTATTTCTTCACATTCTATTGACAGTTAAGGATAAAGAGATAAAGTTTATAATACCGTAAGCATAGTATGACATCATTCATATCACAAAACAACTAAGAACAGACGAACATGCAATTGTAATGTTGTATGGCCAAGTCCACCACGGAACTAGATTACAGATCAAGATCAAAGGAACATCACTCCTCTCTTTTAAACCTTGTAAGGTGCAATGATATGCTAAGACAATTCTGTATAAAATTGAAAAGAGTAATAAACATTGGCTACAAACCGTGCAGTTCAATGCACAAGTCAGAGTAAGTAGTAGTTAAAAGGCACGATGATTAATGACTTACAACAGCGGCTTTGACTGGTGTAGTCATGCCCTTCCTCTTGCTGGTGGGACAGTCCTTGAAGATTTCCACAACATTTGGTTCAGGTACTTTTTGGTCCCTTGCGGGCTTTCCTCTGCATTTGGAACAAGTCAATATAGATCTGATAATATGGCACAACGAAAAGAGTAAACAGCAGCTAATTACAAGAGCCTCACAGAGTGCAATATAGCTACGAGATCCTGTCGTCTGTTGGAATTTCACTTTCATATGGTTGGCCTTGTTCTTTGAACAGTTCACCTACAAGAAGATATATTTGTGAGGCACATGCATAAATAGGAGTTCAACATGTGATCAGATCACATATATATAACATACTTGATACTTTGGATCAGACCAGTGTTTAACGAGGCCTCTCCAGTCTTCATCCGATATATTTTCCACTAGAGATGTTTGGGCAAGTTCGCTGTTAGCCTTGCCTTCAAAGTGAGTTTTCCTCAAGTAATGCCCATACTGTCGCAGAGCAGACTTGAAAACATGGGTGCAAGCTTGTCTGGTTGCATCATCTTGGCTATCCAACTTGAACCTCATCTGTTGAAAATTATGGGAGTCTCATTATCAGCAACCTAGAAATTATGGGACAGAGCAAGACGATATTACTAGTTTCCATACATAACCATACTTACAGGTAAATGGTCGAGGAAGGTGTTGAATTGGGTTTCATCTTTGTCATTTCTGTATTGAATCCATGTTGGGAGGATACGTGCATGACACCTAATGGCAACCGCTGCCTCTGATACTAACTTGGCTGACCTTGTAGCATCACGTGGCCTTCTTAAACCTGCCTCAAGACAGATCTCCATTCTTCCTCCTCTAGATTTAGTTAACCTATCGAGCATTATCCCTGATGTTTTTTTTCTCTTGCGCCTAGGTGCTAGTCCAACAATGAACATAGGAAGCGTTAGTGTACATCGAACTGTGAGACTACATATAAAGAAGCATGCAACTGTAACTTGACTCTAGCAACTACCTTCCTGTTGTTGAAGCTCACAAGCTTCATCTGATCTTGCCAACTCGTCTTGTGTCAAGAGTGCTTTGGAAGTAGTGTCAGGTGGCAAGGGAGCTTGGGAACGTGCTGCTAGCTGAGTTGACAAACGAGTAACTCGTGCAGCTGGTGGTACCGTGGAAGGTGTTGCAACAACTAGGGCTCTCGCTGCTTGTTTGGTGGCAGCTATTAGTTTGTGTTTGGCTTGTTTTGCAGCTCATGTAGCATGGGATACCGCATTTGTACAATTTTCTAGTGGACTTTGACCTTCTATTGCACCATCAGTACCGGCAGAATTTGCATAATTCTTCCGCTTTTGTTTCCATGTGTCCTTAGTACTAACACCATCCACTATCATTCTGTGTTCCTTCCCCTTTCTCTGTGCCATGTTAAGTCAAGCCGACAAGAAAAAAAGGAAAAAAAATTAGTTTTTCAGAACAAATTGATGCGTGATACAGATGAACTGAACTTTGATGTTAGACAACCACATGATAGGAGGATGTAATATGTACGAAAACAGGACGGCATGAGATAATCAGAACTATGATGTATAAACTACGCAGAAGACATTTCAATAAATTAGAAGCAATGCAATGGAAGGTAGACACCATATGAATGATGCTACAAATATCGCTCTGCCAAGTTAACAGTGTCTCGTCATAACTGGCGTTTAAACAAATGTGAAGCAGTACAAGAAATAAATCATATGCAAGATGCAAACAACATCACACTACCAAGGTCTCTCGTCATTAGTGCCATTGCATATTCACATCTTATGATGTGTAAACTAAGCAGAAGACATTTCAACAAATTAGAAGCAATGAAAGCTAGACACCATATGTAAGACGCAACGAATATCACTCTACCAAGTTAAAACTGTCTCATCATTAGTGCCATTTCAACAAATTAGTAGTACAAGCTAGAAAATAATGCGAGATGTAAACTATATTAGACTCCCAAGTTAAACGTGTCTTATGAAAAGTGATTGTTGCAGCTTACACAACAGTAGTACTTTGATGTAAGAACATGGTGTGATAGACATATATTGTATGTTCTAGAAACAGGAACACGTGTCTTATTCACAAGTATAATGTGTAAAGTAAGCAGATGGAATTCAACAAAATTAGAAGCAATACAAGCTAGACATCATACATAACATGCAACCACATATAACAGTGCCATATTAGAGGGAGCACCTGTGATGGTGGACAAGGGGGACGTGCTCATCATCAGCACAACTACTTTGAGTGTCTATGCATGTGTTGTCTTCCAAATCTTGTTGGGGGATGGCCGAGTAGAATGTGTAGAGGCCCTCCATTTGGAATAAGCACCTTTATCCACTGCCTTGCTAATTTCCTTCTGCTTTATTGATTTTGCATTGTCAAGTAAAACCGACAAGAAAAAGCAATAAAATTCACTCTTTAGAACTCATTCATGCATGATACTGACAATCACTACCGTGATGTAAGGCAAACACATGATACGAGGATGGAATATGTACAAAAAATAGGACAAGATGGCATATTCACAACTATTTGTGTAAACTAAGCAGAAGTAATTTAATCAAATTACAAGCAATACAAGTGAGACACTGTATGCAACATGCAAGACAATATCACATTGCCAAGCTAGAGAAAGCAACTGAGATGCCGGTTTCGCTGGAAGACCGCCATCAGTCCCTGCCTTATTTTTTTCCTTCCTATTTCTTAATTGTATTGCCTTGTCAAGTCAAACCCACAAGAAAAATGAATAAAAATTCGCTTTTCAGAACTCATTGATGCAGGATGCTGACGAGCACTACTTTAATGTAAGGCGACCACATGATAGGACGATTGAATGTGTAAGAAAAAAGATAGCATTGCATATTCACAGCTATGATGTGTAAACTAAGTAGAAGGCATTTCAACAAATTAGAAGCAATGAAAGATAGACACCATATTAAAGATGCAACGAATATCACTCTACCAAGTTAAAACTGTCTCGTCATAAGTGCCATTTCAACAAATTAGAAGTAGTACAAGCTAAAAAAGAATGCGAGATGTAACCTATCACACTCCCAAGTCAAACGTGTCTTATAACAAGTGATTGTTGCAGGTTACACAACAGTAGTACTTTGATGTAAGAACATGGTGTGATAGACAGGTATTGTATTTTCTAGAAATAGGAACACGTGTCTTATTCACAAGTATAATGTGTAAAGTAAGCAGATGGAATTCAACAAAATTAGAAGAAATACAAGCTAGACATCATACATAACATGCAACCACATGTGCCAAGTTAGAGGGAGCACCTGCGATGGTGCACTAGAGGAGACGTGCTCATCATCAGCACAGCTACGTTGAGTGTCTATGCATGTGTTATCTTGCAAATCTTCTTGGGGGGGGGGGTGGCAGAGTAGAATTTGTAGAGGCCCTCCGTTTGGAAGGAGCACCTTTATTCACTGCCTTGCTAATTTCCTTCCTCTTTGTTGATTTTGAATTGTCAAGTAAAACCGACAAGAAAAAGCAATAGTATTCACTCTTCAGAACTCATTCGTGCATGATACTGACAACCACTACTTTGATGTAAGGCAAACACATGATACTAGGATGGAATATGTACGAAAAACATGACGTCATGGCATATTCACAACTATTTGTGTAAACTAAGCAGAAGCCATTTCAACAAATAAGAAGCAATGCAAGCTAGACACCACATGAAAGATGCAACCAATATGACTCTGCCAAGTTAAAAGCGTCCCATCATAAATGGCCTTTCAAAAAATTAGAAGCAGTGCATGCTATAAATCATATGAAAGATGCAACCAACATCACACTACATATACTAAAAGTGTCTCATCATATTGATTGATGCGGGATACAAAAAAACAATAGTTTTATGTAAGGACATGCTTAATAGACATGTACTATCTACTATGTACTAAAAACAGGAAGACATGTCACATTAACAGGTATAATTAATGTATAAACTAAGCAGAATAGCACATGCAATTTAACCAGATTGGAAGAATTACAATCTAGACACCATATGCAACATGCAACCACATATCACGCTGCCAAGTTAGAGCAAGCAGCTGCGATGCTGGTGTAGGGGAAATGCGGTCATCAACTACAGAGCTACGTTCACTATCTTCATCTAGCCTTGCTGTTTCTTGAGAATCATGTGGGGAGGCTGACACTGCATTCTTTAAAAGAGTATATTTTCTCAGAGTAACCCACTGGCGTGACTGTCTCATCATAAGTGATTGATGAGGGATACAGAAGAACATTAGCTTGGAACATGGTTAATAGACAGATGTACTAGTATGTACCAAAAACAGGAACGCATGTCATATTCAAAGGTATAATGTGTAAGCTAAGCAGATGGAATTTAACCAAATTGGAAGCAATACAAGCTAGACACCATATGCAACATGCAACCACATATGACACCGCGAAGTTAAAGCAAGCACATGGGATGGTGGTTCATGGCGAGCAAGATCATCAACTCCAGAGCTATGTTTACCGTCTCCATCTGTTGAACATGCAACCTTTAAAGTGCCGAGACGTGTCTTGCCTGCCAACGAAGAAAACAGGAGCGACTTCTCTCTTTTATTTCATGCTTCTGTCAAGGCAGAGTCTGAAATACCCATGCATAAAAAAACAATAGTGAGAGTATTGCTGAAGTTTGTGCAGAACTAGCGCACTATAAAAGTAGCAGATAGTAGGTGGCTGAAAAATAAATGACAGGAGACATATGATAGCTCTACAACATTGCATGGCAAACAAAATTAGATTCTACTCCGTATGATTTTGTAATATATGAGCACAGGGATGGCTGAGAAATGCAGGTACTCCTCCAGCACACCACCACATGTGGTCCTATCAAAATAATAGTCGACTGAAAATAAATAGGCCTGTCGATTTTTTTATGAACCGTCTGATCTACAAGGAATGGGCAGATGGCCTTCGTCAACCTCCCGCTAGTCATTGTTGATGATCTTTCTCGAACAGCCAGCGACCACCGGCCCAGACCCCAGCCTCCGCCGCCCCCGCCCTCCCCTTGACCTCACACCACCGTCGTGCTTGGCAGCGCCCCCCGGCCATCCCTTTAAGCCCGGCCGACCTCCAAATCAGGCGCCATCAGCTCCTAGGCCCCACACACCCCTAAGATAAACATCGAGGCACTGCTTCCCCGACGTAATAGGCGGACTAGCGCCTATTACGCCGGGGAATGCTTCCTTTAATTGGGAATCAACTGACCAGGAATTGAAATCCAGGGGGCGACGGACCTCTAGCTAAGCTGAAATAGTATATAAGGAGAAACCTTGTGCATCGCGAGTTACTAGGAACATCTATTATCAGGAAGAAGGTGTAGGAAGAAGCGGTCAACTAGTGTCTTCTGTGGGATGAATACCGTGCAAGCAGTCATGTAAGATTTGCACGAATAAGAGAAGAGGAGTACCATTTCCGGTTGCCAGTGTTGTGTCCTCCTGATATCGCGGCGATGTTCTTCTTTTTACCTGGGAACCGATGTTTCGGAGGAGGGTGGAGCCTTGGACGAACCCATGGACAAATTGTTGATTGTGTTGCGGTGGCCATCTGTCGGCGGAGGGGAAGCAGATCCGAGGCGGCGAAGGACGGCATAGCAGGAACAACTCCAGTGCCATGGACGGTGGTGACCTTGGAGCGGCAGTGGTGAGGCGCAGGACGGCGTGGTTGAACTAGCTAGGGTATGGCGCACGTCAGCGTCCTAGAGGCAGCTCGGCCCCGGCTTCAACTACTAGCCGTGGAGGGCATTGCGATTGCGGTTGCGGTGGACGACGATGTCGGGGTATCAGCTCTGACGTGATGGAGGAGGGCGGCGGTTGATGGGTGGGATGGGGTGGCAGACGGAGGACGCCGGGGTTTCGCGGCTGGTGGAGAGGTAGTTTTGGTGCCCACGGAGT